>NC_137930.1:884518-947018 GCF_963969265.1 Rhamphochromis sp. 'chilingali'
GATTACTTAATGGCTTCCCAGACAGCCGTGGGTCCAGAGAATTCAATTTAGCATCTGCCTGTGTGAGCGTTAATCTGCTGCCTCCGCCCGCCGCTGCCGATCATGTGCACACAGGAGATAATGTTTCAGCCTCAGCAGCACAAAGCGGAGCAGACACGTCACTTATTGGCTCCATAATTACATAATTAACTTTTGTCTCTGATCGTTAAGGAGGTAATGGCTCTGATAAAAAGGCCCTCAGCTCGAGCGGCCAGCAAATCAAAAATCAATAATCCATAGCACGGCATCGCGAGCCGAGGAGCGCTCGCGCTTCAGGTAACGATCTGGAGGCTTCGGCGCTTCGCTGATGGATGTTCCTGCAGCCGCGTAAACGCTCGCCTCGGTGCTGCTCCGAGAGGAGGAAACAAGGCCGATTTAAACTGTGCGCTGAAATACAATTATTATTCATTTCATGAATTAAATGAAAATAAATAAAACCGCTTTTATTCATTCAAACAGATTTCTTGTGAGGACACCTGCGTGCTTCTGTCATGCCGTAAAATCACGGCTGGATGAGAGCGGGTGGTTAATTAACTGTGGAGGAAACAGCAAAGCCCCAAATGTCAGGAAGATTTTTGTGAATACGAAAAAAAAGCTGTTTCCCTGTTAAATATGTTGAATTTTCATATTAGACGTAAATGTGGGACAAAGTAGCCAGGTCACCAGGGGTGGCTCTACAGGGGGGCAGCTGGGGGGCAGGTGCCTTATAGCTGCAGGGGATTTTCACTTGCTTCCTGCCGAGGTATGTGCCCCCCTTCTGGTCACACAAACAAGAGCACAGAGCAGCTAACAGTGCTTATTCACAGATAATAAGAATAAGAATGACTTTATTTATCCCGAGGGAAATTCTTTTGTAGGGATGGGTACCGGTGTCGGTTCTGACATAAACGGTAGTAACCAGACCGAAAAGCAGCGCACATTTCGGTGCTTTATTTCGGTGCTTTTTTTTCCTGAGCTGTGATACACTTCTAGCCAATCATTTTACGTTTCCGAGGATAGTAGGCGGGTCCAGGTACGTACGTTCTTTTAGAGCAGAGCTACAGATTAAAAATGCCCAAGGCGAAGCGGTCAAAGTCTGGCTGTACTTCACAGCAAAAGATGCAAACTCAGCAGCAACAAGTGCTTTAAGCTGATACTGTGATACTGTCAAAGGAAGTAACACCTCGAATCTGATGAAACACCTGGCGACGCATAGCGTTTTTTTAAAAAGCCGAGAAATGCGCCGTATTTGATAGCTCGCTGCGAGACCTCACACCGAGCACATCTACTGCAGGTGTGGTGCCTGTTATCGACCCGGAGTTAGCAACATCCCCCAAAAACACGAAGAGGAGAGTCCTGGCCCCTAACCCTGCCAGTGTAGCAGAAATGATGAGAATGATGATGCAGCAGCAGCCGTTCTTCTCTGCGTGAGTAGCTTCATGTTGTTCGTGTGTAATTTACGTTGAGTAGGCTAACCACATTATTACATTAGTGCATGTAAGGTGAACTAGCAAACATCATCATAGCTACATGCGGCTGTCTTCTTGTTTGATGGCAGATGCTCCCTTCACCCTGACTAAAAAGGCTAAAATGACCAAAGAAAAAGTGGAAAACAGCTGAACATGAGAGGTTTAGGACAAAGTTTGTGTTTTTTCCATTGTTTAAGCACTGCTTCCAGCCAAGAGTGATACCATATATGCCCCATAGCTGCAGAAAAGGCTAACATTGTTATCTTTTTACAAAAAACAGCTGAGCATGAGAGGTTTTAGGACCAATTTTGTGTTCTCCATTCTTTAAGCACCGTTTGAGCACCGGCACCGTTTCAAAAGTACCGATTTGGCACCGGTATCGGATAAAACCTAAACGATACCCATCCCTATTCTTTTGTCATGTACATGCTCAGAGCAGCAGGAGAGACAGAGGAACAGATGAATAAGATATACAATATATACAATATATACAATATATACAATAAGAATAGTAGTGTACAGTAATATGCAGTAGGATAGTGCAAGACATAGTATCAAATAACTCTAACGAAGTAATATATATAACTCTATCCTGGAGAATAAATAACTGAACTATCAGTGCAGGCGATTCTAGAAAGTGACAGTAATGTGCAATAGAATAAAGGGAGTAGCAGAGTATGATGGGGGATGAAACAAGGTACTGTTGCACGGTCTGAGAGGGAACAGAATAACATTGGTAAGTCTCAGGAAAATCACCTACAGAGTGAGGAAGAGATAAACAGTCTTATTGGATTTACTGTGGCAGTCAGTTCTGCATTTCGGGGCGATGAGTCTTTTGCTGCGTTTGCTCCGATGGTCCATCATGGGGGTGTGCATGGGGTGACAGGGGTTGTCCATGATGGAAAGATAACCAAGAAACGTCATCAAAGCTTTTTTTTTACTTCCAAAGAAACCTTTGAGCCATCGATCTTTGAGTCCGTTAGCTCCACACTCATTTCTCCTGGTCAGATTGTCCCCGCAGCTTTAACGATTGTTGGTGTTTGAGCCCACGATCGGTCACTTCCGCTCCAGGACGTGTTCCACTCGACCTTCTTGTTCATGATACCGTTGATTTTCACTAACCTGCCCACGCCTCCAAACCATGCTGGGATCTCTGCTGTGGATGCAGCTGCCACAAAGATCTTTGTGCTCCCTGGAAACTCGGAGGTGTTCCTGGATGTTTGCAGGCCTCAGTAATGACCTCCCAGCAGCTGAAGAACACTCGTCTTTCTGTTCAGGAATCCAAGTACATGAGCTGTAATTTGGCATCTTAGTGAAATAATAATATAATAATCAGCTTCACATTTTGTCACTAAAAATATGATTAAAGGCCTTTCCTTACTGCTGTTGTATTTATTGGAGATGATGTAGAGACACCAGTAATGTGATATTATTACAGGGCAGCTGTAGTATAAATGCGTTGTTCGACTGGGCTGCCCCTCGGCAGGCTTCCTAAAGTGGCCAAGCAGAGGATGGTGGACTTCTATGAATCACCTGGATCTTAAAAGCTGCTCTACTGCAGTTCACGAAAAAAACATGGCGCTGT
The DNA here is from genome assembly GCF_963969265.1 of Rhamphochromis sp. 'chilingali'. Taxonomy (NCBI): domain Eukaryota; kingdom Metazoa; phylum Chordata; class Actinopteri; order Cichliformes; family Cichlidae; genus Rhamphochromis; species Rhamphochromis sp. 'chilingali'. The sequence continues at coordinate 887,591 of NC_137930.1, forward strand.
GGTGAGCTCGGGGAAAAGCACGTTTTAGATCTCACCCTGTATCAACACACCTGAATCAAATGATTAGTTCATTATCAGGCTTCTGGAGAACTTCAAGACATGTTGAGGTCATTTAGCCGTTTAAATCAGCTGTGATGGATCAAGGACACATCTAAATCCTGCAGGACACCAGCCCTCGAGGCCTGGAGTTCTCCACCTGTGGTGAAGAGGCTGACGTTGTTCACGTGTAAAAAAGTGTTTGTGAGGTCTAAACATCTTCCTCCTCCTCAGTGATATCATTGCCCTGTTTCTCTGTTTTTCTTTCCCGCCTCTTCACCCCACTCTCGGCTCATCCTCCTCACCAGCATGTAAGTATGTTTCTGAGATCTCCACAGAGACGAGCGGTCCTACAGATCAGCCGTCTCGCTCTTTAAGTCGATGGAGCTTCAGTCGGAGCGCCCGGAGCGGTACCGTCTTTGATCTCCTGAATTTAACTCTGTGTTTCTCTGACCTCCTCATGCCGCTCGCCGCTCTCTGAAGGGGGTAAGTCGTGTTTTAGTCACCTTTGAGTCCACAGAGCAGCACACCGCACAAAACGCCTTCTGGCATCTCCACCCCGACAGCTCGGCTCACGTTCCCGGCACTCTGATATCATTCTCACTCGAGCGTCTGCAGTGTCCGTTCTCTGCTCCGATGCAGTAACTCTGACAGGAAACACAGCAGCGTGTGGACGCGTGCTTCTTTAATCCCGCTTCCTATGAAACCTGGCAGCAGCTCGCCGTCTGCGCTCTCTCTGTTCATTTCATTTTTGAAGGTGTTCTGAGACTTTGTGTCTCCTTCTGGTTATTTTGAGTCTATCTGAAGTTTTCTGGGGTAAATAAGGAAGTTTTTGTCTGTCTGCTACAGCAAGTGCAGGTCCACCTGCGCAGACAGCTCACGAGACCCGGGTGCTGTCCTTCGGCAGGCTTCCAGATGTCGGTCAATCAGAAGAAAGTAGGCCTTAAAGAGACAGGAGCAAGGCTTGGAGCTTGTTTCAGTCAGAAGAGCTCAGATTTCTTTTGATGTCTTTGTCATAGTTTGGGCGTGTTTGTGTCTTTTATGGCTGTTATGATAAATAACTGTTCACAGAAGTGTGGCACAAACAGGCCAGGTCCACACTGACATTTACTCTGACCTGTTATTATAAATCCTTGTTTGTCATTAGAGCAGAAGAACACAAGGAAACACAAATATTTGAGAAATCTGTCCCAAGCCTGTTTATAAATAAACATGTCAGAGACGTCCAACACACGGACGTCTCTGAGAAATCAAGCAGAACATTAAACCACTAAAACTGCATTTAATGTTCAGGATGCAACCGAATAAAGTGGCTTCATAATAATAATGTATGTTCTAGCATTGGGTCTTGTTCCTGCTGGTGGGTTAGGGCATTACTGAAACATCAAACAGGGATTTTTGTGGACTTTTAGGTCGCTGTATCTGATTCAATTATGGGTTCAGACTGATCAATCAGCAGTTGTTTCCATCACCTTATTTACCCCAGAGTCTTCTGAACTCTCACATCTCCATTATTCAAAGACTGCAACACGTCAAAATTCTGTTATCGATGTGCAGACCTGGAATTATATCGATAAGAGCAGACGCCTAAAACTGACTGTAGAAATAACTCAGTTGTGACTGCTTCAGTCGTAGCGGGTCTCTGCGTTTGACATTTCCACCGGTAAACCTGTGTCCATGACAACGCGGAAGAGCGTGGAAACATGCCGAGTGAGCGTCTCCAAACTGGTATCTGTGGACATTACTGTAATCATACTTACTACTGTCTACACATACAACTCTATCAAACACTCCATATTTATAGATTTATAGAAACGAGCTGTAAATGGGCCAATGGGATCCATCCATGCATCATTTGATGAAGCTAAACTTCCACAGCAGTTATTGAATATGTGTAAACTGCAGAGGGTGGAGCAGAAGGCCTGTCGTTGTCTGAGATAAACTGAGCCTCGTGTTAAATTCTGACTTATCAGCAGGTCATTGTAGATAATTGTAGATGAACAATACCACTGATAACAGCCAGTAACTGCTGGATAACAGCTGGAACGGTGGGGGTCGGGTTAGTCACAGTAAGAGCTGCCTGACTGTGGTTAAGCTACAGATATCACCATCAGAGCAGTGTTTCACTGTGATCTGTTCACAGATATAGAATCAGCTCAGAGCAGATGTGTCCGTCTGCTCTCACAGACACTGGTTAGTTAACGGGTTAGCATACGCGCTGAGGTGGTTTAGCAGGTTGCATTTAATGAGAGTGAAACGTAGAGCAGCTCTGGGGTGTCGCTGGCACTTCTTAGATCAGGCTGAGGCCTCACCTTGATGTTCCTTGGCTCTCAGGACCTCCTGCTGAGGTGGCCTTTACCTGCGATATGAAGCTCAAAGTGCACCTGAACACATAAAAGCAGCTCAACCTTTCAGCGAAATGTCAGATGGCGTGTTTCCTGAAAGTGACGCATAAGTGTTTATCTGTTGTTTGTTCAAAGAAGCGCATGATCCAGCAGTCAAACTGAGAGAGCCTCTTCTGATCGTTAGAGGTGATACTGGGAAAGCGTGCGCCTCGCGGCGAGGGCGCTGACAGGACGGCAGGAGTGTGACGACGAGGCGTCTCTGTGTTCTCCAGGCCCGTTTACGGCCCGTTAACTACAGACCCGTCCTTGTAATGAACACCGACTGTCTGCTGTCACAGACCGCACGTTAAATGGCGGCGTGACAGCAAAGAGGGCGTCTGTTTGTCTATGGCACTGACAGCAGCTCCTCCTCTGGGATTCGTTGTGTTAAAGTGTACAAATGATGCTCACGTCCTCTTTACACACTCGCTGCTCAGAGGAAGCAGCGTGGACAAGCATCTGTCAGTGATCAGAGCGCTCAGACTGACACGCTCACAGATTCTTCTTGACTCCAAAGAAACCGAGAACAATAGCTGCTGTTATTGCTGATGGCAGGAAGTGCTCACGCATTGATGTGAGTGCGTAGAAAAGTAACCATGGTAACAGGTAAACAGCTCAAACACAGCCTGAACACAACAAGACAGCGCATCCATCCATCCACCATCCCTCCATCCATCCATCCATCCATCCATCCAACCATCTAGCCATCCAACCATCCATCCATCCATCCATCCATCCATCCATCCATCCATCCATCCATCCATCCACCATCCCTCCATCCATCCATCCACCATCCCTCCATCCATCCATCCATCCATCTAGCCATCCAACCATCCATCCATCCAACCATCCATCCATCCACCATCCCTCCATCCATCCATCCATCCATCCACCATCCCTCCATCCATCCATCCATCCATCCAACCATCCATCCATCCATCCATCCATCCATCCATCCATCCATCCATCTAGCCATCCAACCATCCATCCATCCACCAATTAGTCTGTCTGGGGGGAGGGGGCTGGGGTTGCATCTTTGGTGGTTGGTGTCTCTGGTTGTTTGTCAGTGGTAGTTTAGAGTAAAAGTGGTAGTTTAAGGTCTTTGTGGTAGTTTAATGTTTGTTTGTGGTAGTTTGGTGTCTTTGTGGTAGTTTAGCCTTTGTTTGTGATAGTTGAGTGGGGTTTTTCTGGGAGTGTGGGGTCTGTGTGGTAGTTTCGAGTCTTTGTGGTAATTTAGTTTTTATTTGTGGCAGTTATGTGTTTATTTGTGGTAGTTTAGTGCTTCTTTGTGGTAGTTTAGGGTCTTTGTGGTCGTTTAGCCTTTGTGGTAGTTCGGTGTGTTTTTTCTGGTAGTTTGGGGTCTATGTGGTAGTTTAGGGTCTTTGTGGTAGTTTAGTATTTGTGGTAGTTCAGGGTCTTTGTGGTAGTTTAGCGTAAATGTGGTAGTTTAGTGTATGTTTGTGGTAGTTTAGCGTAAATGTGGTAGTTTAGTGTATGTTTGTGGTAGTTTAGAATAAATGTGGTAGGTTAGTGTTTGTTTCGGGTAATTTAGTGTTTGTTTGTGGTGGTTATGTGTTTGTTTTCGGTAGTTTAGTGCTTCTTTGTGGGAGTTTAGGGTCTATGTGGTCGTTTAGCCTTTGTTTGTGGTAGTTGAGTGGGTTTTTTTTCGGTAGTTTAGGGTCTATGTGGTCGTTTAGCCTTTGTTTGTGGTAGTTGAGTGGGTTTTTTTTCGGTAGTTTGGGGTCTGTGTGGTAGTTTAGAGTAAATGTGGTAGTTTAGTGTTTGTTTGTGGTAGTTTAGAGTAAATGTGGTAGGTTAGTGTTTGTTTCGGGTAGTTTGCTTTGTCAGGTCCTGTCCGTGAAGTCACCGTGTACAATTACACAGTGATATAGCTTCTACGACTGAGCTAACGAGAAGCTGCTTCAGTGTTTGCAGCTGTGAGTGATGAGGTAACAGCTGATAATCTTCACAGGGTTACACAGCTCTTCACCTGGCCTCCATTCACGGACACCAGGACGTCGTTCAGACCCTGATCAACACTCAGAGTGAGTCTGCCTTCACCACCTCTCTTCATCACAGTGTTCAGTATCATTAATGTAATTCATTATTATTTTAATAACTGATGAAGGCCACAGTCGCACTGCACTCTGCAGCCGCCCCATTCTTGTCTCTGATATTTGATGAAGACGAGCTTGATGCTGACGAGGAGACGTTGTTTATCGTTTGGAATATTAAAAAGCAGCATGAAAATTTCACATTTACTAAGACTGATCTCATCTCAGCTTCATTTTCCCAGATCGTTATTGCAGCACCCAGCTCTGCATGCAGACTTTTTAAAATTGTCTGTCGGTTTATGTGCAGATTAAAGTTAAAACAGCAGAAGTTAGAGCAGCGGCTAACAGTCAGACCAAAGATCACAATGACCTGTCCGTAAGCTGCAGCTTCGTGTCCGGACTGTTTTTCCACTGAAGCACGATTCATGTGAGGATTTTTCTTCGTGTGAAGTTTTCAAATTGACATTCACACCACAAATCAAATAGCGAGGGATTGTTCTCCTGCACGCCTCACAGGCTGGCAGAGGTGAAGAAGCACTGATGCAGATCACCTCTGCCAGACAAAAGACCCACCCAGCGCTCAGACTGACAAGTCCAAATGCTCACCTCCGCCCTCCTCCTCAGGAAGAGGCGAGGCGGGCAGTTCGCTAATGAGCTAATGAGGCACACCTGCGCTTCAGGCCACCAGGCGCTTCATGATGGACTTGTGACGATCCCTGCAGAGCAGCGGTTTGAACCCCTGTAGCCACAGACTGCCATATGCTGTGAGTCAGAGCACGCAAACGGCCGCCGACATGTACGGTCTGCAGGGTCAGACACGAAGCATGTTTCCATATGGCCACGGAGGAGAACCCGCCAAAATAAAACGCAGCAGGAAATCAGCAGATCTGAGCTGCCAATCAAACGGTTTCAGTTCAAACTGTATTCACGTGAAGCTCCACCTGCTGCAGCTTCTGACCCACGCCGGTGGCTCGGATATAAACGGGTCTCCAGCCTTCTCCCAGATTCCTTAAGGACTTTGTCGTTTCTGTGCCAGGGAAGATGAGACGATGAGTTTGCATGTTTTCGATTTTAGCATGCAGAGTTCACAGACTCCTGAGACGATGCAGAAGCCAAACTGTGCAGGACGTCAGTGAGAGCTCCTGAAAATCACACCAGAAAGCAGCTGGAAACCAGGGAAATTACAGCAGCCGGACTCAGCTGGTGCTCCGAGTGCAGATATGGTTTCAGGAAAAGGCCTCCTCACTGCCGTGGAGGCGAGCTTTGGTTTCTCCTTCTGAGGCCGGTGGGTGGAGCGACAGTGGGAGTTAAACAGTCTGTAATGACCAGAGTCGGTTACCAGCGGTAACCATTAGCTGCTGCGTTCAGCCTCCAGCCTCCACAAAAGGGATATCACCGTGAGCCGCATGTGTCCTGATTGAACTTCCCCAAGTTTTAAATGTGGCATCAAACAGTAAAGTTCAGCAGGAATATTCATCCCACAGCAAAAAGCCTGCAGGAGAGCGTTGGTGCAAACACGACACACAGGGCATTCATCACCTGATGTTTGGTACCCTGGTGCTGAAGCCTGCCCAGGCTCTGCTTCAGCGACACCAGAGGGGTGAAACATGATGTTAAACATATGAAATGTTCCACTCTGAGCTCTGGGAAGATGTATGTTTTGATCCCTGTTCAAAATCCAATTTTAAAAACACTTCCGACTAAAGAGTCAGGATGGAAACAGAGTGATAGATGTGAGCGACACGAGAAACTTCAACAGGCAACACGTGGCAATCGTGGTTCAAGAGTTGGGAGTTCGCCTTGTAATCCGAAGGTTGCCGGTTCGAGTCCCGGCTCGGACAGTCTCGGTTGTTGTGTCCTTGGGCAAGACACTTCACCCGTTGCCTACTGGTGGTGGTCAGAGGGCCCGGTGGCGCCAGTGTCCGGCAGCCTCGCCTCTGTCAGTGCGCCCCAGGGTGGCTGTGGCTACAATGTAGCTGCCATCACCAGTGTGTGAATGTGTGGATGATTGGATATGTAAAGCGCTTTGGGGTCCTTAGGGACTAGAAAAGCGCTATATAAATACAGGCCATTTACATGTGAAAGCTTAACACCCGAACACAGCGAGCTGTCAGTTCTCTGTTTAAGGATGACTGACAGCGTGTGTGAATGTGAGAGTGAATGAATAGTGGAATTGTAAAGTGCTTTGGGTGTCTAGAAAAGCGCTATATAAATGCAATCCATTATTGTTATTATTAATCTCCAATGATCACCCACCGCCTTCCCGAGGCCTCCTATCTGTGGAGATCACAGAGATCCAAACTGCTTCCTCCTGGAGACACCTTTCAGAAAAATCATGTTTAAAAATGTTTCACTAAAGACCTTCAGCCAGAGACTTTACTCTTCTCTATCTGTCTATCCATCCATCATCCATCTGTCCATCTATCCATCCATCATCCATCCAAATATCCATCCATCCATCCATCATCCATCTGTCCATCTATCCATCCATCATCCATCTGTCCATCTATCCATCCATCATCCATCTGTCCATCCATCCATCATCCATCCAAATATCCATCTGTCCATCCATCATCCATCTGTCCATCTATCCATCCATCATCCATCTGTCCATCCATCCATCCATCCATCCAAATATCCATCCATCATCCATCCATCCATCCGTCCATCCATCATCCATCTGTCCATCCATCATCCATCCATCCATCATCCATCCATCTGTCTATCCATCCATCCATCCATCCCCCCATCCACCATCCATCCATCCATCCATCCCTCCATCCATCATCCATCTGTCCATCCACCATCCATCCAAACATCCATCCAACCATCCAACCATCCATCCATCCATCCACCCATCCATCCCTACATCTATCCCTCGCTCCTTCTGTCCATCCGTCCATTTTGTGGATGTAGGGTCCCACAGACTCTGAGCTGTGAGGAAGTCACATTTAAAAGTGAAAAACTTTGTGAGAGAATTGCACATCTCATTTCCTAGTGATCCAGATACTGAAGGAAAAACAAACCTTTATTATCCGCGACGTTCCTGTCAGAGATGCATGTTTCTGTCTTTTAGTTGATGAAACAAATGCTGAATGATGACCCCAGAATAAGCAGTTTTTATCTCCTGCTGGGCAGCGTCAGCACACAGACAGCTTCCTGTCAGTCTGTCACATAAAAGCCAATAATAAACTGAGATGTCTTTCATTAGAGATCAGGCCAAACCGCCGCGCCCCCGAGCTGTAAATATGAAGACAAAGGCTTAAACAGAACATTTCACTTGACAGGAAATGCAGGGATACAGGTTGACATCCTTTCCTGTGTCTGCGTGACTCTCTGAAGTGTCCTCCTGTGAATTTAAACCTGAGTTTAGGATTCACTGATGGAGATGTACCTCTCGATATGTTTCCGGCGTTTCCTTGAACCCTGCAAAGACGACCTCTGAATGTTCACTCCTGTCAGTCTGACTCCATCGACTCAAACAGAATCCATACACAATGCCAATACGATATGATTTTAATCCAGAGGAAACTGTCGTGTTTTGTCTTAATCAGATGCTAAAACCAACATCAGAGATTACCACGGGAAGACGGCCGTTCAGTACTGGAGCGGCAGCGCCGACATCTTCGAGAAACCCGAGTCTCAGTCAGGTCTGTCCAACAATTATTATAAGAATCACTTTTTTTATGTTTTCATTACCAGAACCATGCTGCATGGGCTACGGAAGCCCATCTGTGCCAGTGAAGTTACTCTGTACCAGGCTCTCAAACTCGTGGCTCAGGGGCCGCAAGTGGCCCACATCACCCAAACATGCGGCCCATACACTGACGTGAAGAAATCGAATGCAGTTTGGTTTTTAAAATGACTTTTTGTTATAATTTAAAATTCTTATATTTAATGTCCAAAAAGCTTTAAAGTCATCACAGAGAACAGAAGCTTCTGGATTATTATTATTAACTGTTACTCATTAGTGAAGTTTTCTCTCCTGTTCTCTGTAGTCACCGCGTTTTGTCGTTCTTTTCATTTAAAAAATAAAGATGGAAACTCTATAACGCCAAAGGAAGCAAATCTGTATTTCACAATAAAAGCATGACCTACAGTCTGTGGAGTCAGTAATTATTGTTTCAGTGTCATTAGCAAAGATATTTTCAGACCTTTGCTAATCTGAGAGCGACTGCAGCGGCCGTGCTGGTCGCAGAGGTGGAGGCTGTTTCACGCTCTCCGTGTGGGCAAGTGGCCGGCGTCGGTGCATTTCCCCTCACAGAGAGTTTCTTCTGTGTGCGGAGCCAGTCAAAGCTCGGTGTCTCTGGTTGCAGATGGATCCGTCTGCTGCTCGATCACAGAGACAGTATAACAGGAGGGTTTAGATCTGTGCTTCGGTCAGGTTGGGTGTCAGGCGCCACCTCTCTGGGGACATCTCAGGCCCTCCAAGGTTTGGAGGCCTATCTCCCCCTACCACCACTCCCCCTGCCAGTGGCGGACTCCCTCAGACATCGGTGCGTTGGTGGTTCTTTGTGTCCGGGGATGGGCGTCCAGGTACACACCGGCTCACTCCTTGGCGGCCGCTTGTCGGGGCCTGGGGCCTGGGGCTCGCTCGGGCCCCCTTTGGAGGTGGGGTGCCCCCGGCCTCTCGGCCTGGGGCTCGGTCACTCAGGCGCAGCTGGCTGCCTGCGGAGCTCACGGGCGCGTCACTGCAACTCCCCCTGGCTTCTGCTCCGCGGCTGCTGAGTGAGCCCTCATCTGGGACTCTCCTCAGCTCTTTCTGGGACAGTGGCGCGGCTGCCCCTCTGTTGGTCTTCCTTGGTCTCTTGTGTTCTGGGGGCCTCTGGATGTCTGGAGTCTTGATCTCCTCCATACCTGCTTCATGCCCTGGAGGACGGGGCTGTGGCCCCCCCCACACCCTCTAGCAGATCATTACATGAAGGAACCTTTTAAAAACAAGCGCGTCCATGCTCACAGGTGTACACACGGGTGATCACACCCACAAACTACACCCTTTTTGGCTCCTACCTCAAAGCACACTGTGTTCTGTTGATCTTATGTGCTGCACAATAATGTTTATAAAAAATAAAAAAAAAAGAGATCTGAGACTGACACATAAAAAAATGCTATTTAAAAAAAGATTATATATGCAGTGTAAATGCATACCAATACAGCTCTATTAGAGTGAAACTACTCGTTTAAATGAATACATAATAAATATATATACACAAATAAAAAATTTTTTAAAAAGAGATCTGTGCTTCGGTCAAAGTTTGACCTCAGTCGTGTGTTTTGTTCTTTCCAGGCGGGAGGTGTGTTCGCCGTCAGCGGACGCAGCGTTACGCTCTGCCGTCCTTCCTGCTGTCTCGCTCTCGCAGTCAGGGACAGCTCAACCTGGAGTTCAGGACGCCGCCTCAGTCCTCCTCCCACGACGCCTTGGACCTCCATGTTTAAAGTTGATCGCCCTGCCTGAAACCCGGTGACCCGCTCTGTCCCCGTTTGGGCCACGCAGGGTTTCTGGGCTTGGAGCCACAGATGGCAAAGATGGCCGCAGGAGGTGGATGTGAGCTGTGTCACTTTTAAAGAGCAGACTCAGACCTGAACACAAGGCGGGCCTCATTTTAAAGCCAAGGTTCATCAAGCAGAGGTGTCAAACATAAGGCCCGCGGGCCAGAATCGGCCTTGCAAAGATCCAAGGACGACATGAAGTTTGCTGATGAAGACCTGCCTCAAGTGATGAAGAACAGATAAAGAATTACATTTTTTTCACTCTCGACTGTAAAAATGTGTTTTTATAGAAAAATAAAAACAGACGTTTTCTGTGAATCAACAGAAATATTCAATCTGAGCAGCGAGCCACAGAACCGCTCTGATTTTACACATTTCTTTCTCTTCATGTAGAAAATCTTCTTATTCACATATCTCAGGGATTAAGTGTGTGGAGTTTCACCAGGATGCATGTGTCCCACCGTGTTGAATCACTTTGACTTTTGCTGCTTTAAAGCAGGGGTGGGGAACTCCAGGCCTCAAGGGCCGGTGTCCTGCATGTGGCTAAATGACCTCCTCAACATGTCTCAGAGTTCTCCAGAGGCCTGGTAATGAACTAATCATGCGATTCAGGTGTGCTGACCGAGGTTGAGATCTAAAACCTGCAGGGTGGAGTTCCCCACCCCTCCTTTAAAGGAACCAAAGGCAAAATAATCCAGAGGTGTAGAATTCCAGGAACTAGGCATCGGATGCTCAGTACTGACGTGTCGATGCAGGAAGTGCAGATGCTTCCAGACTGTGCTCAAAACACCCGCATCGCGTGACCACGGTTAGTCCCGACAGGTGGCTTTTACCTGGAGCAGAGCTGGAGAGTACCTGTGTTTTCACCCAATAAAAATGTCTCGATATGACCTGTTTGAACTCTGTTCCTCCATTTTCTCTCAGAGAGCTTCGGTCCAAACACCCTCCTTCATTTGATCTTATAAACTGGTTTGTTGTGCATCGCTAACGCTGTAGCGGTTTGCTGGCGTTGGAGGGCCGTTGTGAACGTGGCGCTGACGGACCGGGACAGAAGTCGTTTAAAGGAAGCCGTTAGCGCCAGCTCTGTCAGACACGCCTCACCCTCTCACTCTCTTTCACCCTCATAAATGTCTTCATTAGCTTCCGCTCCATTGGCCGGCTCATGGCGTTAAACTCATTATCTGCTTTAATAAGGCGGCGTTTGTGTAAGCGATAAGCAGTAAATGAGCGGGCTGGCGGAGGACACGCTCGACACTAATAACAAACCCTCGGAGTGAAATTAGCTGTGACTGAACAAGGGGCGGGGCTAGGCGAGCAGCGAGAGGATCACGTGATGCGTCACAGAAACACCTCAGGGGTGTGACGTTCAACTTCTGGAACCCTGCTAAGGGGCGGGGCACGGAGCTTGGAACAGATGACCATATAAGGAAATGTGCAATGAGCTGCTTTGAAAGAATGAGTAGTTATTTTTGAGGTTGTGTGCAGATGGCTTCCACCACACCGCTGTGTGCTCAGTATGAAGGCGTGCACCGCTGTCTCCTTTGATGATGTCAGCTGTATTTTTAGGCTTCTGATTGGCTGCAAGCTGAAAAAAAACATTTCATCGTAGTGTCGCTGCTGCTGGTCATCGCAGTGATGTTCAGATAAGTTTAAAACAAAGTGGACGACACAGCGATGGACACGTGCACCACCTTCCATAATCCCTGATATTTCAGCCTGTCTTGTGCACGGTGTAAGAGCACGTTCGGTTTATCGACAGCTGACAGAAATCTTCGCACTGTGACGTCATTGCTACCCTCCATCTTCCTCACACCACTGCTGCAGTGCGCACTGACAGCGCTGTGCCCCCGTCCTGATGTTAATACTAAAGAGTGTCCTTTATTTAAAAGTGCTCCAAACCTCACGGCCCTGCGTGCGGGAGTCAGTATGAAATCATGAAATCACTGTGATTAATCACAAAGAGCTGAGTTCAGTTTCACTGCCGCACTCAGATCACTGACAGATGTCAAACAGCCTCACGCCACCATCTAACAAAGTCAGTGACATCATCAGCCCGAAAGGTCACAGAGACAAAGGCTTCGGGACTGCGGTGAACCACGGAGAGAGCCACACGTGGAACAGCGCTGAGGTTTCCCAGGAGCGCCATCGCCGAGTGTCAAACATACCCCTAACATGTGACCCGTTTTACAGGCGTGGGTTTCTGCTCAGAGTGGGTGTAGCTCCACGCAGACGCCTGCCGGGCCCGCGGACTGATTTATGTGCTCCATCCAGATGTTGCTGAGAGAAAGTGACACAGACACTCACGTCCCTCCTCTGAGACACCGACCTCTGAACTCTGACCCCTGTCTTTTCCCACTCTTCTCACAAAGCCGGTTGAGAGAACACGTCTGCACTGTGGTGATGACCTCGGGCCCGATAATAGAAGCAGAGCCGTTAACTCGCCGTCGGCTCATTGTTGGGCCCACAGTGGCTGTTGCCATGACGGCCGTTCAGTCGGAAACGAGGCCTAACGAGCTAAGCGTCCACATCAAAGACTCGCACGCAGACGGCGAGCAGCGGCGCCGCCTGCAGCCCGTCAGCACAGGAGGTTAAACTCAGGCGTGGACTAAAGAAAGAATAGTTTTCTCACTCTGCAGATCCTCACAGAGCAAACAGAAACATATCTAAACGTTTTCATCTCAGCAAATATTCAGGATTTTAATTTTGAAGGCTTTTCATGAACTTCTTCAAACGTGAGATTTGTCTCTGATTATAACATTCACACGTCGCCTCAGCAGGCCCGAGAGCGGCTGCAGGAGAGTCCGACTCCAGGAAGTGTAAAGAAATGAGGGCTGGCTCGAGACTTTTGCACAGCACTCTTTATTTCAGCTGAGTTCAGGTATAATGTCTCTGCAGCTCGCTGACGTGCCTCACGGCTCGTCTCACGTCTCCGCCGTCGGTGGCATTCTCGCCTCCGTCAGCGAGCTGCGCCCGGCTGCTGTCAGTCAGCGGCTGCTGGAGTCGTGTTTCCTGCTGTAAAGATGCCCAGCAGGCCTGCAGGGAGCCAGGAGCAAGGCTCTTAATGAGCTGCAGCCCTGATTAAAGAGGCCGGCCGCCATTGCTGCTCGCTGTGACGGGAGGAAGCCAGCTGGCAGAGACGTAGCATCGGGCGCCGCAGGAGAAAATGACACTTTCAGAGAATAACTTTCCACACAGAGCAGCGGTACTCGATGTATGAGTGCTCACAGCGCTCCACAGCCACCTGGAAACGAATCGGACACCTGATGCTGAAAATCTTCATCATAGAGCTAAAGTTAAACTTTGATCCATCAAAGATGGGACCCCAACAGGAAGTCCCCATTGTAGGCCATGTTTGTCACTAATCTTGAACGTGGTGTCCACGCACATACGCCAGTCCGGTAGCTGTAGGCATGGCGCCACCTGATGGCAGCAGAAACATCATGTTTTGTACTTTGTCCCGTTCTGCTGCGATGCTGGACTTTTGCTTTGTTCTGTGTGTGTTGAGTCCTCCCACAGCGTGTGCTGCACCACGATCACTGATGACAGATTTAAGTGTATATTTGGTGGATGAGACAGATTCACACAATTCATTCACTGAAGTCAGTCACGCCTGCAGTGAGCTTCTGACCTCAGCTGTACGTCAGGGGTGGAGATGTCTACTGTGTGCATGTACTCAGCATTAGTTGATAAACACGTGACATACAGCAACATTACCAGGTGCTCTCTAACACCACATAGTGGCCACAGCAGGTGTAACAGGCTGTCGGTGGTCCCGACAGCGTTGCCCTGGAAGTGGTTCCCATCACAGAGCTCTAATGGTTCCCAAATCCAGGTGCTCCACGGAGCCGTAAACGCTGATAGGAGACGAAACGGCTCCATTACCGCTCGGCCTCTCAGCTTAACGCTCTGTTTTTAACCGCTGACTGACAGACGAGCCGGGAGGCATCACGGCGTCACGGAGCCAAACTCAGGGAGGTGCACCTGAGACAAGCAGATGGTCTCTGCCCTCAACACTCACCGTGACTCTGAAGACGTACCGGGACACTTCAGGGTACAAGCAGCTCCAAATCAAACAAAGAGTTTGATAAGAAGCTTCAGTAAAATGATCCGTGTGGCCGTTCTTCCAGGAGACCAATGATCATGTAAGAAACTGCATTTACTCCAAATCCATTAAAGCTGCAAGAGTGTGCAGAATTCTGGCTCCCAGTCGAGGGAGTCACCGTGACACCGAACTGTACGACCAAAACACTTCCTGTAGCATTTATTCTCCTCACTTCCTGTCATGTGGTGTCTTTTCATGTTAAACATGTCCAAGTTTCTAACAATGAGCTCAGTCTATAAACAGTCATCTCTGAGCCAAACTGAACCCTCAGTTTATCACAGTTTTTTCTGCTTTTTGATCTGTATGATGTCATAGAGAGTCTATCCTTCTATATATTTGGCCAGCAGAGGAGGGGATGAGCTGCTGACACGAGTTTAGGAATGTCACGGAGGTCTGGCTGCTGGCCGAGGAGGTGAAATCCATCCCAGGATAACGCCGTCTGCAGCCCGCTCGTTTAAATATCAGCCACAGACGTCCTGACCGCTGCACACGGAGCTCACGGCTGTCAGCCGTTTATTAAGGAGCTCCTAAACACTCTTCATGTGTAATAACAACGATAATAACAACTACATGCAACTATGCATCACAGTTATTGTGGTTAATCGTTCATTCATGAATGTGACACATTTTTGCAGGGTTCACACGGGGTCACAGGGGGTCACGGGGGGTCACGGGGGTTGCAGGTGAAAAGGAGACCAAACCAGAGCTTAATGGTGAAGTAAAAAAAACAAAAACGATCCCAGTTAATCCATTTCATTAATAATTGAAAGACAAAATCATGATAGAAATTAGAACGTAATTAACTGCACCACCCACCTGAGGTTCAGATTTCCTGTCTTTGAGGGACAGCCAATAGGAAGAAGCGTGCCACCCCCCACCCAGCAGATGCCTTGGTCCATTCATTTGGCTTCCTCGTTTCCAGGAGGGCCACTGTGGGAATCAGACTGGGACAGTGTGGAGTGGCACTGAG
This sequence comes from Rhamphochromis sp. 'chilingali', assembly GCF_963969265.1. Classification (NCBI taxonomy): domain Eukaryota; kingdom Metazoa; phylum Chordata; class Actinopteri; order Cichliformes; family Cichlidae; genus Rhamphochromis; species Rhamphochromis sp. 'chilingali'. Next base: position 902,627 of record NC_137930.1, read on the forward strand.
TAATAATTAAAAGCAATAATATTGATAAAGACAAAGATGTGGCAGCACAGGTGGGGCACAGGGGCAAAGGGAAGACACCACAGAAACAGTGATGAAGCGTGAAAGCAGCAGAGACGTCACGTGTCCAAGTATGTTCTTCTTTAAGAAGGTCACACGGGATTAAATACGAGCCAGCAGCTGTTAGCAAAACACCGCAGGACGAGAGGACGCAAGTGATTCATTAAAAGAAACACGCACAGAAAATCATCGTCCTCAGTGTTGCATCCTGACATGTCCCAGTCTCCCAGCGTTCCCATTTGTCCTTCCACGCTGTTCTTTCACCATGGCGTGATCAGGTCAGGAGCGTCTGCGGTGAGATCGGTTATAATCTGATCTTATAGTTCGGCGTTTCTCAGCAGGTGTGGGATCGAAGCCACCCATGCAGCTCGTCCACGTCCTCCTCCTCCTCACGAGGTTGGTGCCGGACCAGATGCAGCGGCGGGCTGGAGGGTGCGAAGGTTCTGACACACAGTCCAGAGTCTCGTGTCTGGTGTTTCGTTGCATCACTGGTGAACCTGATGCTGCTGCCAGCTGCTGAAGAAGAAGACGAAGCCTCCTGATTTGTTGCACCTGGCAGTAGCTGGCAGGTAACTCAGGAAAGAAGTGTCAGATAAAGAAGGATTATTTTAACTGTGAGTCATGCAAAGCTGCTCTGACAGAATCCAGGTGAGCAGGTGGATTTAGCTTGGACTTACTGACTGTAGAGCTGTGCTGGAGTAAACTGGAGACTCTGAGTGATCTCAGAGCTAACTGTCAGCTAGCTTTGAGACATTTAGCTTTCACACACCTGGAGAAGGTGTTTATGGTCAGATGAGGGCCTGCAGAACACGTGTCTGTACTGATGACGTGTGGAGAGAAAAACACTTTCACTTTGAGGGGGATAACGGGCTGATTTCCAGACGTTCCATTAAACACCTGCAGTGACACGAAAACTCACAAATTCAGAGGACATTGAAAGCGAGGAGGTCAACGTCGTGAGAGCGACGGCGGACTGCGGTTAAAGATCAGCTTTGCTTTGTTTTGCAGGAAACTCAGTGGAGCATGTGATTGCAGAGCGGCGGTCAGGCCGGCCCTCGGCTGATAAATATCCCCATCCAATTACAAGATGTAATAATTCTGCACTCAGGTTGGTAATGAGCTTTAATGCCGGGCCCGTGCGATAATTCCCCCGCCGGATGCCAGCTTGATCAGATGTTGAGCTTTGTAATTAGACTGGCAGAAAATCATTATTTGGTGTTCAAATAGAAAATGAGGTTGGTGAAAGTCAATCTGGCCCGGCTCTGTGGAGCACAGACAAGAATTTAATGATTTAATTACAGTTGTAAGCTCCTCGGATGAGACTTGAGTTGAGCCGAGGCTTTGGCCGAGGCCAGCAGAGGAGGGGGTGAGCTGCTGACACGAGTTTAGGAATGTCACGGAGGTCTGGCTGCTGGCCGAGGGGGTGAAATCCATCCCAGGATAACGCCGTCTGCAGCCCGCTCGTTTAAATATCAGCCACAGACGTCCTGACCGCTGCACACGGAGCTCACAGCTGTCAGCCGTTTATTAAGGAGCTCCTAAACACTCTTCATGTGTAATAACAACGATAATGTTTGTATCTGTGTGTGCCTGTATTTCTGTGTCTATATGTCAGGTTGGGTATGAGACGCCACCTCTCTGGGGACATCTCAGGCCCTCCAAGGTTTGGAGGCCTATCTCCCCCTACCACCACTTCCCCTGCCAGTGGCGGACTCCCTCAGACATCGGTGCGTTGGTGGTTCTTTGTGTCTGGGGATGGGCGTCCAGGTACACACCGGCTCACTCCTTGGCGGCCGCTTATCGGGGCCTGGAGCCTGGGGCTCGCTCAGGCCACTTCGGAGGTGGGGTGCCCCCGGCCTCTCGGCCTGGGGCTCGGTCACTCAGGCGCAGCTGGCTGCCGGCGGAGCTCACGGGCGCGTCACTGCAACTCCCCCTGGCTTCTGCTCCGCGGCTGCTGAGTGAGCCCTCATCTGGGACTCTCCTCAGCTCTTTCTGGGACAGTGGCGCAGCTGCCCCTCTGTTGGTCTTCCTTGGTCTCTTGATCTCCTCCATACCTGCTTCATGCCCTGGAGGACGGGGCTGTGGCCCCCCCCACACCCTCTAGCAGATCATTACATGAAGGAACCTTTTAAAAACAAGCGCGTCCATGCTCACAGGTGTACACACGGGTGATCACACCCACAAACTACACCCTTTTTGGCTCCTACCTCAAAGCACACTGTGTTCTGTTGATCTTATGTGCTGCACAATAATGTTTAACATTTAGTATTTGCTGTCATATTCCCATATATCATTGTGATGTTGTTTATTCTATTACTCTTGTTCTCTTCTGCTTGCTTTCTTTTTTCTTTCTCAGCAGGTGATCCAGGTGATTGATATATGCATTTTTTTTCTCTGCCCGTTCTGTTGGTTTTTGTCTTTTGCCCTTCTCCCCCGTCCCTCTTCTCAGCTGTTTCTCTTTCCCTCTTTCTTTCTCCCCTTCTTTCCCCCAGTCAAGTCTGTCCCGTATTCAGTAAGTGAAAATAAAATAAACAATAAAAGGTGAATCAAATGGACCATTACGGCAAGGCTGGGATGGTCAGTTTGGTAAAGTAAATCCGTTGGGCATCTTTCTTTGCCTTTAGACAACAATTCTGATGCAAAAGAGCCAAACGGGACAGGCAAAAAAAAAACAAAAAAAAAAAACAACGATAATAACAACTACATGTAACTCCGGTATTCATGTATCACAGATGGTTTTAAATACTGATATTAATAATAAGTTCACTGCAGCTGTGGAGAACAGACACAATGCTGCCCAGCTCACCTGTCTCAGGTGCCTCCTGCAGGTATTTAATCAGCTCAAACTTCTGCATGTGTTCAAGCTTCGTTGGCTCAGGTAGGTTCCACCTCCTGCCTCCTTCCTGGGACAGTTGGTTCACCTGTGTGATGCTGTAGTTACTCTTCAGGTTGTGTTTGATCCGTACAGTGGGCCTGTAGCGCGAGTCGAGGAGCCGCAGCTCGCCCTTCTCTTCTTCTGCAGAGGCTTATGGAGCTTCTCCAGCCTCGTTACTAATAATCCATACTGATTTAAAGTCTTTGTGTTTTCTCATTGATAAAATGTGAGTGAATAAATGGAGACAAATGAAAGAAACAATTCCTCAGAGCAACCTGTGCAATCCTGGTGGGAGGCAACCTGTCTCCAAACCGTGGTGGCAGACGGACTGCTGAAGGTTTGTCTACGGTAGTAAAGCCAGCAGGCGGCCAACACGTCACCGTCTGCTTCTTGAAGAGTTCGAGTGGCTGCACACGTCAAGGCAACTGCTTCAAAGACAAGTTCATGGCGTGAGTGGCAGGAAGGCTGGACGTGCTGCAGTCTGCACTCTCGTCCTCGGCCTGACCACAGCTGTGGTAAGTTACATTTCTACAGCAGCTGCTTTCAAACTGGAACTTGAACTTCTCCAGTTCATTATTATGTTTACAACGTCTATCCATCCACAGTGAGAAAGCAGACGCTCCCAGTGTGGACTGGTTTATTCCTCTGAGTCTGTCAGCAGGCGCAGCTGGTATCGTCCTTCTCCTTTTTCATCATCACTGAGGAAGGCAGGAAGTCTGAGCTCTAAATATTAATGGGCGTATCGATACGGCCGTGCGGCCTTTAGAGCGTTGTGAAAACTTGAACCTGGTAGGGAAACAAAATGACTGAGGTCCAGGCTGCAGAGGTGCATCCAAAATATAAAATATGAGGCGGTATCGACCCGACGTCCAGCTTCACGTGAGCCAGAAACAGCTGCAGGAAAGCCAGTGTTGCAGTGATGAGAGGGAATTTTAAAGCTTTATTTTGGGCTTCTGTTGCTGCACACAATCAGCTCAACATCTGCGCACAAAACATACGAAACCAGGTGAGCCTCGAGGTTTCCCCCGTGCTGCGTTCGACGCGCCTCGTTAGCAGAGATTCAGGACTCTGTTCATTCACTGGATCAACGGCTGGCTCCGGGTTTCTTCTGCTGTCAGAAGATAAGCTGTTGGTATCTGAGTACTGACTGAGAGAACATCGGATAATAACGGAGCGAACGTCAGACTGTGACCCTACCTGACCGAAGCCAATGAAAGTCAACCGCAGCAGCGAGGAGGAGGATGTAATGAGCAGACGTCAGAACTATGAAACTTTATGTCCAGATTCATTTGGACTTTATTTTGTGCCTCTCGTTTCTCTCCATCCACCTTCAGCTTCCCGTTCCCTCTGGGAATGTTGAGGTTTTCCAAAGCCAGACTTCTTCTTCTTTCAGCTGCTCCCTTTGAGTGGATCATCTCCTCCTATCCCAGCATCCTCCTCTGTCACTCCAACCCTTCGCTACATCCATGAACCTCCTCTGAGGTCTTCTCCTCCTGCCTGGCAGCTCCATCTTCATCCTCCACCCACATGCTGAATTCCCAGGTCACACTGAAAGCAGCGCTGTTATGGGGTGTGTGGAGATGGTCGGGTGTCTTGTACACAGTATTGTGTGTTTTATATGTGAGCAGGTGCAGCTGTGTGTTTGTGTTCTGTCTGAAGAACAGAAATCTTCTGCAGCTGTCATAAACGTCCACCCGACGTCTAAATACATGACCTGGTCCAAAGTTGACCCGTGACCTGCACGTCTACCTCCAGTCCAGTCCTGACAGACCGATGCTCACATTTGTTGTGTCAGTATTTCTCCCAGCAGTTTCTTTGTCTTTGTGGATTCTGTGTCTGTGCGCTTCGTTGTTTTACAGACTCAAACCTGACTGATCGATATTAAAGATGGCTAGCCCTGCGCCGTCATGAGGTCGGCATGTGAGTTAGCACTCGCTCTCCAGGGCTGAAAACTCATCAAAAGCTGTAGGGCCTCTGCAGCACTCAGGTATTGGGGAGAATGAAGATGCCACTGACTCTCTCCTAAACCCAGCAGGACCGTTCAGTCCGTCCGTCACCTCTTTAGGCGACGTGTATACGTAGAAACTGGTGTTTTGAGTTCTGCAAAGAAGTTTCATTAAACCAGCCTGCTGCATCACTCTTTACTTGGATTTTGGTCTTTGAATTCAGCCTCTGCAGGTTGATCATGTTCTTCAGTGCAGATATCAGCACGGCTTTCTTCCACTGATGTGTTTGAGCAGTTACGTTGGATGTGACGCGCTGTCTTCATGTAAATCCTGCTTAAAGAAGCATCGACGCTCTCACTACAGGTGAGGCAGATTTACAGGCTTTTTCATTGCATGAAACTTCATCTTCTGTGTGTAATCAGCAGACTGCTTCCTGCAGTGACCTCACACACCGGATACCCCGCCCCCGAGCAGGATGAGCAGGTAGTGCTGGGTTTACGAAACACTTGCTGTCGGCGCGGTGACCTTTATCCCCCAAGTTGTTCCCGTCTGGGCTGCTGGGATCTTCATGCAACCTGTCCATCTGAACTTTGCCCAAAACTACAGACGCTGAAGCCCTCGGCAGACTCCGATATGGATTCACCTGCTGAGGAAAACATGCTTTCAGACAGCCGGCCTCTCCCGGTGTCTCTCCTCATTTATTCATGCGGTTGCTGAGCAGCAGCGTGAAACTGTGGACATGTGGATGAGAGGCGAAGGCCATGAAATATTCACCCAGACAATAAACAGTCCCAGGACGGGCCCGAGGAGGAGGAGGAAAACACGAGGATGAAGAGAGAGCGAGAGCAAACGGATCCTGTTTTTCCAGGAAGTACAAAAGGAAAAACAACTCGGTGCAAATTCCCTTCACAATAAAACCAGCCTGTAAACAGAAATAAATCGACCGCAGGAAACCAGAAACAAAAGAGAGAAACGGCATATAGAGCTGATGAAATGTTCGATTTTACACCAAAAACACGATGTTCAGCCCGAGACGCTAACTTCACGACTGCTTCAGCCCCTCAGACTTTGAAGGGAACCAGTTCACAGGCGATATCACGCCGAGCTAACGAGAAACAGAATCTCTTTACGCATTCAGGTCGCCGCGGCACCGCAGCGTTCGATGGGCCGCTTCCAGAGGAAGACAAACAGCTTCTGATCTGCTCACTCAGGAACATCCAAACATTTTATTCAATAAGTTCATCTGTGGAGCTGCAAAACAGGAAAACAAACAGAGAGCAGTCAGCCGAGGCCTCACTTACTCCAACTTTAGCATTTAATGAAGCAAAATTTCACCTTCGACTATGAATATTTTCCTCTTTTCAGAGTCACGGGCGCTCCAACCATCACGGTGATCCATCGCCATCAAGCACAGAAGTGATATGTACATTCTACTTCGAACATGAAAAACCTTCAGTTATAGATATCTTAAAGTTTGGTGTTTTTACTTTGCTTCTTTGCTTTTGTCTTGATTATCTCACCTGTGCCTCGTTACCCTCGGTCTTTGTCGTACTTCTGCCTTTATTCGTTCACTTTATTGGCTCCTTCCCCACGAACAGCTTCGCTTTTGTAGATCTGCTCATTTTTTGTGTCTCGTCCTTTCAGAAAATTGACTCCACATAAACACTTTGATGATATTTAATGAGCTTATCGTCTCGCTGCTTACAGAATCTGCATACAGAGATAAATACACAATGCTGGACAGTGTTGGCTTTGTCTCTGCTGCCGCGCTCAGAAAGTCTGACTTTAGGCTCTGAGCTCGTATTAGATGCAGATAAAGAAAAACAAGCAACAGTCAAAAACAGACGGTGACATCATCGCATCTGACCAATCGGCAGTAGCCTGGGGCATTTCAAACCTCGTTCTTTCATAACTGTGGAAAGTTTTATGTCAGGCAAAGAAAACAAACAGGAACATTTTAATGGAAGTGAATAATTCAAAAAGCGTTCGGATTTTACAAACAGCCACCGTCACAGCAAACACTTTATTTTGAAAATATTTGTTTGAAACCAATCCTGCATCATAAACACATTTAAAATTCTTATGATGATACACAGACCTCTGCCTGCACAGATGTGCATGCATCAGGAGGCCCAACTGCATCTGAGCAGCGTGACGGCCACGCTGACCAATGAGGGCTCTGCGTGTGTGCGTGTGTGTGTGCATGGTCATTATACCGAGCTCGCAGCTCGTTCCGCTTTGGCTTTGCAGAGATTAAATAAAGGAGATTTCACATGTTAATCAGGCAGCGTTAGCAGCAGCTAGCTGTTTCCCCCTCTTTCTTTATGCTAAGCTAACCAAGCTCAGTTAAAAATAATAACTCGGATTCAAACAGGAAGCAAATGTGGCCTTTCATGAAATGTGATATGTGGCATTTATAAGAAAGAAGCGCTCTCATGTTTTTCTCCAACCGGAGTCTTATCGGGCTGATGTTAGAGGCTGATAACGGAGATAAAGGGAAACAATCGCTAAGAAGATTAGCGAGGATCCGTGTGCAGCGTCCTCCTGCAGGGAGATGCAGAGCTGATACGGCGAGCCTCTGGCGCCGCGTTTAAACACTTACTGATTTCATTAAAGCGCCGTCACCTGCTCGTCCTGCCGGCGCTGCGGCTTCTCTCCCACACGTTCTGTCACTTGCTTTGATTTTCATGTTTTCACGTCATTGGTTTCACACAGAAGTCAGCCGCAGTTATTTGAGACAGATATCACCCGGTTCCTGCGAACACGCCAACCTCGCGTACTCACGCCCATTGGGTGCAAGCGCTCTTCTAGCGGTTATTTGACTTCCCGTTCCGCCCAAAGCAGTGTGTACATTCTCCTCTGACCTCAGCGACAGCTGCTGTTTGCTCTGTGAGCTCAGAGACGGCTAACGGGCGAACACTCCCTCTGCCCCCACACACACACATAAAACATATTAAGGATTGTACATTAACATAAAACTGTTGTACACACACACACACATGGAGAGAGAGAGAGTATGCATAGTATGCAAACAGCTACCAAACAGCCATCATAATTCGTCATACAATGAGAACAGGACAAATCAACAACTGACAATGACTGATTACTATTAAAACCTGTAACATAATAATAATGGATTGGATTTATATAGCGCTTTTCAAGGCACCCAAAGCGCTTTACAATGCCACTATTCATTCACTCTCACATTCATACACTGGTGGAGGCAGCTGCAGTTGTAGCCACAGCTGCCCTGGGGCAGACTGACAGAAGCGAGGCTGCCATATCGCGCCATCGGCCCCTCTGGCCAACACCAGTAGGCGGTAGGGTAAAGTGTCTTGCCCAAGGACACAATGACCAGGACCGAGAGCCCGGGGATCGAACCGGCGACCTTCCGGTTACAGATGCGCTTCCCAACCCCCTGAACCACGGCCGCCCCATGGCTCAGGGGGTATTGTTTGGAGTTTAGTCTGTTACTGTTGCTATTTTTACCATTTCTTCTTGGAGCAACTGTAACTCACATATTTTCCTCAGGGATTAATAAAGTGTTCTGATTCTGATTGGTTCAGGATGACCTGCCATTATCCAATCATACATCTGCTTACCTGCATCTGTTGCTCGTTTCTCCTCCTCTTCTTTTCTCTTTTTTCTAAACTGAGCACCTGATGGCTTTGAACTTTTCTTGTCCATCTTGGTTTTAATTTTGCACTCCAGCATGAACACAAATCCCCCAACCCGAGGATCACAACATAACCTAACAGACTCCATTGTTAATTAGCAGTCAGACTGATTGACCAGCGGCGAGGAGGCGTGACGGCAGGACGCTCGGTTTGTCTTCATTTAGTCCGACTGACCCGACAGGCTTGGTGACGCAGTGCCTCCGTGATCCGCCGATGCTGTGATGTACCTTCAACACATCCAATAACCAGCGACGCTGATCGTGAAGCTCGCTGCTGTAAGCGAAGCACGTCTTTGTGTGCAGGGAGGAGAGCGAAGCTCCCGATGTCTCGATAACAATCCGCTCTGACTTCTGCTGCCTGCATCAGTGAGACTTGACCCCTGACCCCGGCTTGGTCACATGCAGACAGTGGCGGTCCTAGCCTGTTTGGCGCCCTGGGCGAACACAAATCCCCCAACCCGAGGATCACAACATGATCTAACAGACCCTAACACACCGACACCTTAGTTCACAGACTCCCTTTGTCTAAGGTGTATTTCTGGGATTTCACACAACCCAGGATTCAGATCATGAATCCATGATGGGCTTGGATTTACAACATTATGAATGAAATGTGCTTTATTTGGAAGCAGCTGGCCCCTCCCCTTTCCACAGGTTGTGTGTGAGGCTTTAAATCATCAAACTGTAAATTTTAAATTGTTATTGATCCTTTACCCCGAGTCCTAAAGTGTATATTTATTTTCTTACTCCTCTTTGTTTCCTTGCACTGCTGTAGCTGGAGCCTCGTCGTCTCGTCTCTATATGCTGGACTGTCTGTAGCGGAGATGACAATAAAGTTTACTTTGACTTCAGCAGCGAGCACGCGCACCGAGAGCTCTCGCTCACTTTTCACGTACAGAGTTTCGAAAAAACATCGGTGCAGATTATACGTCTGTATCAGGATGTCTGGTGTTTTCGTGTTTGTTGGTTTGTTTTTATTTTGTTTTATTTTGCGAGTTGATTATTAGATGCTGCTCCCCCCCCGCCCTCTCCTCCCTGTGCTGCAAGCAGCAGGCGCACCTCGCAAGCGCAGGGCGCCCTTACTCCCAGCAAAGGGGCGATAGAAAACCGATCGGTGCCTGTGCCATTCCCACTATGCGCTGGCCGTGATGCCGCCCCGGGCAACCGCCCGTGTCGCCCGTATCTAAAACCGCTACTGCCGCGCACAGCCGCTTACGTCCCCTTTCTTCATCATTACGATGTTCAGTCATGATGAAGCAGCTCGTCTTCATCACCTCTACGTGATTAAATATGTTGATTTGTTGTTGTTTGATTGGCTGATTAGATACTGGCGTTAACGAGTAGTTAACCTAACTTACACATGAAGAAACAGAAACACTGTGGGTCATGGTGGAGGCCTCACAGGTGGACACAGGGCGCTGCAGCCATCTCGGAGGAACTGTTGCTTTATTAACAGCGATCAGGTTTATTTCAGGGTGAATGCGTGCTTCATCAGCCATGTTTAGGGTTGTATCTGAGAGCTGTTGGGATGCATTAGAGACACGGTAATGGTGTATTTAACCTGGTTTAAAGGTGTGTTTGAGGCTCTGTTGCAGGGGCGGATCTAGAAGGGTGGCAAGGGGTGGCAAGTGCCACCCTAAAATGATCCCTTGCCACCCCAGTTTTGCATATGACAGTGTTGTTTATTAAAGTAAGACAGCATTAACAGTTTGAGCGTAGTTACAGTCAGCAGTGAATATAAATGCTAAAACTGAATATATTGCATAGTGTCCCCCCCCTGCACCAGTAACAAATGGTTCAGCCCATAGCAGGACCGGCTTTTTTCTTGTTTTCAGCAGCAAGCGATGCTCATGATCGTGCCAGAGCACATTTTGAACAACACCATGGGAATTTTGGATTTTACACAGGTGGGTGGATGTTACACTGTGGAAATGGAAGGAAGGTGAGTGTTATTAACCCTCTGTGGTCCACGGACACGCTGCACCTCCAGATCACATGACTGATGTAAGCTGACACAGCAACAAGCTGCAGCCACGCTGAGTCTCTGTTTCAGCCACATTGAAAGTTCGGACTTCAAAGTTTTTAAATTTTAATTACAGGCCAGTAAATCCAGAGTTATGATCATATATATCAGCCACGCTTCGTTCTAAATACTGTCGTCACGTGTGTGTTTTAAGCGTTTTGTAAGGACAGCACGAAAACAGGAAAGAAAGGAAAAAAGCCACCTCTTTCTTATTGGTGGAAAAATGCACCATGTCGACCAATTAAAAAAAAGTCAACATGTGGGATTTGGTTGTTTAGGAAGAGGGAAAAGTTTGGGGAGTGACGGTAACAGGGCGAGCGAGACAGAGCGAGAGAGAGAGTTTAGATGTGGCAGATTTGTGACGTTTAGTGTGTTGTGTAGTCGTTCTGTTGTGTAGTCGTTTTGTTTAGTGTGTCAGTGAGGGCACTAATGACTGTCAGAGGCACATTTGCAACGTAAACACTGTCACTAAGTAGAAAACCAGCGGAGTGATACACCAGGGCCCTATTTCAGGAAGCCGGTTTAGAAAACTCAGAGTGAAAAACGATACTCAGGGTTGAGTAACCCCGAACTGTCCAACTTGGAATATTCGGTTTCAGAAAGGCTGATAACAATTAGTTCAATCAACGCGGAGTTGCTTTAACCCCAAGTTAAGCGCACGCACGAGGATACATAAAGCCCTGATTAGTGGAGCACAGATTAAGCGAGTCACCATGGAGACGGAGGGAAAGAAGGCGCGGTCAATGTATTTTACAGCGCTTGAGGCCGAAATTCTGATGGCAGCATATGCCGATAACATGCAAATTTTGCAGAAAAAAAGTAACACAGCCTCAGCTGCAAAAGAAAGAGAGCATGCATGGCAAAACATAGCCGACAGAGTCAATGCGTGAGTGTTAATATAAACATTGATCTAGGGATTTCCACCCATTTAACACGTTATTTTATTATTTTTTATTTTTTATTTCATACATTTTATTTTGCAATGTGATGTGAGCGCAGGTGCAACCCAACAGGCCCCAAACGTTCCTGGCAGCAAGTAAAAATGAAATATAAAAATATAGTCCAAACAGGTAAGGTGTAATTGTATTATGAGCCATAGTGCTTGGTCTGTTTGTCCGATGTAAATCAATTGCAGTTAGAGGCTACATTAATTTCCCCTCTGTAAGCACTTATTGAAATTATCTGAGCACATTACAAGTACATATTTGCTTACTCTGTATGCTCAAATGTGGCCCGTTATAGCCAACAGAAAAAAAGCGGAGGCCCGAAAAACAGGTGGAGGTCGTCCACCACCACCACTCACAGAGGCTGAGCAGTTGGCTTCCACATTTGTGATAATGTTGGCAGCATCACATATGATCTTCACAGTGCAGAGAACACAAATTAACATCCATTACTGTAATGAAATAATTTGTTAGTTTGAAATGCTACAGGGAACTATGTACCTGTACATTAATGCTGTGGAAAGACTTCCTGTTCACATAGTCTCCTTCATTTACTGAAGGAGCAATGATTGGAATGTGAGTGCCATCTATACAGCCAATCACGCCTGGGAACCGTGAGAATAAATGTAAAATTTAAGTAGTAGTCCAAGCATCACCACATCATGAATTAAGTTTCGTTCACCCTGATACCTGCAATTTTGTGGCATCCCTCTTTGATAAATCTTGTGGGTCTATGACCGGGGAACACCACAATAGACCCACCATCACAGGACGAATGGATCAAAATTATAGATGAAATACAAACAATGGAAGAATTGACCTACAGAATAAGGACTCAGGAAGATCAATACCATAAAAAGTGGGAGAAATGGACTGAGTACATAAACCCAACAGGATAAAGACCAACACACTGATAATGAGAAATGATCAAACTGTAGAAACAAGGAGATCCAACATGGGTTTGTTTTGTTATCCTACCTGTTGTATTTATCTTTTTGTTGTTGTTGTTGTTTTGGTGTTTTGTTTTGTTGTTACCCCCCCCCCCCCGTATAATGTTTAAAGAAAAACAATAAAAAGAAAGTAAAATAAATAAATAAATAAATTCAGTTGAGCTGAAAAGAAAAAATAAAATGAAACAATCTGAGGGTGAAATACAAACGTAAACTCAAAGGAGTCACAAATGTCCGGTTGTATTTCAGACCTCAGGGTTCATCCAACAAATCATGAAAAATGAGGTTTACATGTTTGTTCATGACGGTGCAGATTTCTGACATTTTGTGTAATTTAAGCTGCAACAATGTGACTGTTTTCTAACAAAAACAGTGAAACTTAAGTTAGACTTGTGTTTGTAAATGAAGCGCCCCATGTTGTGTAGCTTTCTGGAGTTTATACTTATTGGGCTACATATTTATTTATCATACAGGCTATACAGTACATAGCATCAAAACTCACATGTTTTATGTAACTAAAGTGTGTAATCATGTGGGCTACAGACAATAATTAAGTTATCGACTATATTTATATGAAAAACGTGCATACTTACTGCATTTGAATCATGTAACCACATGTAACCACCTGCATGAGTGTTTGGGGGGAAAAGGCTTTGATTTTGCCACCCTAAGAAAATTTCTCTAGATCCGCCCCTGCTCTGTTGGTCTTCGGGCGGATGTGTGCAGATGGGTGGAGAGTCCTGACGGCGTCGAGGTCTTTGGCAGATCTGCCGCAGGAGCCTCGTTTCCCTCTGCGCTGATTATCATCGCTTCAGCCCGGCCGGCTCGACTCTGCTCCGCGCTAAATTATCCGGCAATTGATTTATAAACGAGCAGCTTCACGGCCGATGAGGCGGATCCGTTTGGCGCCGTTAAGCAGCGGTTATTAACTCTCAGTAATGATCAGTGTTGGGTAAGTTACTTTAAAATAGTAACTTAGTTACATTACTAGTTACTTCTCTCAAAAGTAACTCAGTTACTTCAAGTTACTCGTTACTTTCAGAGTAACTAGTTACTAGGGAAAGTAACTTTGGTTTTACTCAGAATTCTCTTGTTAATGTGTTGCTTCCATAACTTTGCAGTCTTCTAGCTTGCTTACTTGCCACAGTGCACTGTGCCACCTACCAATAGAAAGGAAAAGATAATGTGCATATTTCCACGAGAGAAACCCCACGCCTGGACCGTCATTGACTGCTGCCATGATTCTAGCCTACGTCACAGAGTCATGTGCGCCTTTTACATCCAACACAAAAACTGCAGTCGTGGTGCTTTTGATTGCACTCAGAACTCGGAAATTCTGCCTTCTGAATAGGAAGATATAGGTAACACCAGACTGCAGATGAGCTGCATACAGGGCTGGACTGGGACAGAAAATTGGCCCGGGCATTTTGACTAGAGACCGGCCGCCATTATAGGAAAACTCATAAAGCCTTTGAATGAAAATAAACACTGTTGTGACAGTGATGTTCACTGTTCTGATGGTATATATGCATCAATCTATCAATCGTTTGTTGTAAGATTCAGATAATTATTTAATAAAAGCTAGACATTTTAAATGAGAATAAGAAAGAAAAGTATTTCTTTGTGCCCCCCTCTCCCTGTTAATGCCCTACCTGCCCCCCTGGCAACACTTTGCTAGACCCGCCCCTGCACAGTTACCAGCTGTCAGCTGCTTAGAAAAGGATCCTGGTGTTATTTGTCTCTCAGAAACAGTTCATAACTTCAACTCATTCATGTCACCTAAAAGGTAAACCTGTTTCTCCATCACCTGTTCAGCTCTGATGGTTCAGTAAGGACATCTCCTGGTTTCATCTTCATGTTTCCCTCTCACCAGATAACCAAACCGACATCATGACCAGCAGCTTTACAGCTGTGGCTCCAGCAAACATCAGCTGATACTAGAAATTAATATTAAATAAATTCTAACAACAGCTGATCAAGCTTAAACGTGCTGCTGTTGTTTAGCGCGACATCCGCTGGTTTCCTCTTTCTGGCGCAAAGTGAGCGATAAACAAACAAGAGAGAAAAGACGATCAGCTGATCATTGATCAGTTTCATGATTGAAGTAGAAACAGGAGAGGGAGGGGAGAGAATGAGAGAAGAAGAGGCAGCTGTGCAGCAAAGACACAGAATAACTCCAGCTTTGTGCCTTTTTCATTGTAGCTGAATTACGGGACAAACTGTTCCTTTTCACCTCAATAAGAAACGCGTAATATTTTCTCTGAATACCAGACGGGACGGTTGGCAACTCTAATAACTTATGAACAAAATAAAGTTAAACATCATTAACTTCATAGCACCACCCAGCTGTATAGAAACTCCGTCATGCTAGCTAGCACGCAGTACGGAAAAAGTCAGCATAACGAAAATAAACTCCACCTAAACTTGGTTCATATCTGACCCAGAGAGACTGCAGGTCATAACTTCTTACCTGAAGTTCAGTTCACACTTGGACCTGCGGCCGCCTCGGGTCTCTTTTCCTTCTGCGTCCCTTTTCCTTCATCCACCTGCTGGCCTCCACCACTTGCTAATGTTATTGAATCTGTGGAAGCTCCGCGATGCCACCACACGAAGTAACGAGTAACGACCCTATCTGAATCCCAGTAACGACTAACGCGCTCCTGGTTTTGGCATAATAACTAGTTACCGTGCTCGTTACCACAATAATAACTAGTTACTGTAACGCGTTACTTAATAACGCGTTAGTCCCAACAGTGGTAATGATCAGGACAAGGCTGCGGCGAGGACCGGGGAGCTGTGTTAGAATCTTCTGCATGCAGTAGCGGAAGGGCTGACACGGGCAGTTGCCCGGGGCGGCATCACGAGCATCGGCAAAACAAAATAAATAAAAAATTTCTCGTACTCATGCTGCCCCGACATCAGCCAGCGCATACTGGGAATGGCACAGGCATCGGTTTTCTATCGCCCCTTTGCTGGGAGTAAGGGCGCCCTCCGTTTGCGAGGTGCGCCTGCTGCTTGCGCCACAGGGAGGAGATCGGCGGGGAGCAGCATCTAATAACCAACTCGCAAAATAAAACAAAATAAAAACAAACCAACAAACACGAAAACACCAGACATCCTGATACAGACGTATAATCTGCGCCGATGTTTTTTCTAAATTCTATACATGAAAAGTGAGCGAGAGCCCTCGGTGCGCGTGCTCGCTGCTGAAGTCAAAGTAAACTTTATTGTCATCTCCGCTACAGACAGTCCAGCATATAGAGACGAGACGACGAGGCTCCAGCTACAGCAGTGCAAGGAAACAAAGAGGAGTAAGAAAATAAATATACACTTTAGGACTCGGGGTAAAGGATCAATAACAATTTAAAATTTACAGTTTGATGATTTAAAGCCTCACACACAACCTGTGGAAAGGGGAGGGGCCTGCTGCTTCCAAATAAAGCACATTTCATTCATAATGTTGTAAATCCAAGCCCATCATGGATTCATGATCTGAATCCTGGGTTGTGTGAAATCCCAGAAATGCACCTTAGACAAAGGGAGTCTGTGAACTAAGGTGTCGGTGTGTTAGGGTCTGTTAGATCATGTTGTGATCCTCGGGTTGGGGGATTTGTGTTCGCCCAGGGCGCCAAACAGGCTAGGACCGCCACTGTCTGCATGTGACCAAGCCGGGGTCAGGGGTCAAGTCTCACTGATGCAGGCAGCAGAAGTCAGAGCGGATTGTTATCGAGACATCGGGAGCTTCGCTCTCCTCCCTGCACACAAAGACGTGCTTCGCTTACAGCAGCGAGCTTCACGATCAGCGTCGCTGGTTATTGGATGTGTTGAAGGTACATCACAGCATCGGCGGATCACGGAGGCACTGCGTCACCAAGCCTGTCGGGTCAGTCGGACTAAATGAAGACAAACCGAGCGTCCTGCCGTCACGCCTCCTCGCCGCTGGTCAATCAGTCTGACTGCTAATTAACAATGGAGCCCGTGTGCAAAGTCTCCATCACTGTCTGCGACGCCCGTCACCTCTTCTCAATCTGTCGAAGCCAAACGCCCCTTGAGGTCATTTATTTCTTTATCTGAAGGAAATAAAGCAGCAGGTGGCGTCTGCGGGCGGCACAGGGAAACCCACCCAAGCTCGCCGCTTATCTGCAGCTCTCTAAACGCCTCCGCCGAGACGGGGACGGTTATCACGGCGAGGCAGAGGCGATGAGACCGCTGGCTGACGAGCATCTCCGCCTCCAATTTATTGATGGAGGAGTGTCAGAGCAGGAAATGAGAAAACGAAGGAACTACTGCAGGAGGAAAACATCTGTGGGGCATCACCACGGAAACGGGCATCATGCGGTGACTGGTGTTAAACACGGTGCGAACACGTGACCAGTGCGGGCGTTCAGGGTGTACTGTAGTATCCATGGATACACGGACATGCCACAGATGGCAGCGGTCCAGTCAGGACGTCTCTTTTCTTTAAATCACGAACACGTGATTACTGAGACGCACAAAGAGCAAACGTGCCTGCGACATCAGCGCCACAAACCAGCCGACTGTGTCGTGAACGGTCACGAGTTTGTCCTCGCTGCGTTCGTTTTCATCACTTTGCGATGCGTGTCTGCACCGAGGTTATTACAGCAAACTGAAACTAAAAACTCAAACCAGATGTGAAAATAAAAAAGTGACTTTAGAACAAAGTAAAACGAAACAGCACTATCTATCAACTTAACACTTTTAATTCTTATTCTCATTTTTATTTTCATGTCTATTTAAGCTTAATTTATAACAGTATTTATAACAGTATGTTTGCACTGAAGCACCGCAGCAATTTCCTAATATTGTAAACCCGCTCAACATTTGGCAATAAAACCCTTTCTGATTCTGATTCTTTTATTTTGGTAAACGTTGAACTGGAGCCGGTGCATGAGGCTGTGATACAAACAAAAACATTTCTACTTATTAAAAACACAAAAACGGAAACTAATTAAATCCAATTAGAAAAGAAAAATGTGATCCTAAAGCTGAGAGGCGTGATCTCTCGGTCTGCCCTCCGTCAGCACGCCGCAGAGCAATAACAGGGCGGATACGCGCCCCTCGCGCGGCGCTCGCTCTCCACCGTGATTGACAATTATAGCCACGTAAAACCTGAGGCCGACTCCGAGTGACAGCATGTAGATAAATATGTCATAAATCAGGGCGGCGGGCTCTCGGGGGAGTAATCTTCCTCTGCCTCGCCAGGCCACTCTTCATCATCAGCAGTGGCGGCGGAGCGAGCCAGAGGAGGCAGGCGCTCAGACGGCGGGAACAAAGCGCTGCTCGCCGCTGCCAATAACCCAGCATTAAAGATGAGATTGCCTGCCCCTCCTCCACCTCCCAGCAGCGAGATAACTCGATTTGATGTCGACGGCGTCCTTTCTTCTCCTCGGCTTCCAAGTGGGCCGGTGTCGGCCATCGTTAGCCTCCTGAGTTATTAGCAGCCTTCAGCGCCGCCGCTCCTCGCTGTCACTTTCGTTAGCCGCGGCTAGCTGACAGTTGCAGACATAATTAGCCCCGCTAATGTGGCGCCGGGCCGGATGCGACATTTGAGGAGCGTCGGGAGGGAAAACAAACAAATCAAGCATTTCATTAGCGAGCGCTGACAGCTCCTCTCTGAGCCTGTAATGAACTTCTAACCGCCGCCGTCCTCTTCCTGCCGAATCTTCACGCCCGCCGCTTATTACTGCCACTACAAATAACGCCACACTCCTCTCCAGGTCTAACCACACCGCCATTAATAATGCACCGCCACGCAGGCTCGGAGCAGGCGGGGAGAGCCCGATCAGCGGGCCGTGAAGCCTCGGCGGCGTGTTGCCCATCCCCTTCGTATCTGCTCGCCGCCGTCGTCAGCCCTGTCACTCGGCCGGTAACAACATCACAGGGGGGCTGCGAATATTAGCTGCCCGTCAGCGGGAGAGGGGTGGAGGAGTAATTAGACAACCGAGGTGGTGACAGGAAGTGAGTGGCGCCGGCGAGCCGCGTTAACAGCTCCGGACGGGCTGTTCTCGTGTTCCAGCGCTCACCTGACAAACATCAGCTGCTTTTTTATTCACACCTGTGACTCAGGTGAAGGTGTCCCGAGAGCAGAGAGGGGTTCGTCTCTGCATCGGCTCTCTGGTGGCAAATCGCCACCATCGGAGGTTGAAAATAAAAAGAGCGGGGAATACTCATGTTCTGGGTTTATACTTCCAAAGTTTATCCTCAGAAAGTATCCGAGTATTCAATGACCCTCGGTGAGGCTCATATAATACACCTCCAGGGCAGCTCGGGTCAATAACATGACACACATCATGTCTGTGATCATGATCATAGACATGATGTTTTATCACTGCTCAGGTGCTGATAATCAAAGCACTGATCAGCTGATCGTCAGCAGGTGTGAGCACCTCTATAAAAACTTTGTGTTCTGGAGCAGCGGTCCCCAACCCCGGGCCTCGGACCGGTACCGGGCCGCGAGAGTCGAGGCTCAGGTGTGAAATGTCTGGTTTTCAGGGTTTTTATCGGTTTCCAGCGTTATTTTGTTATCGTTTTTATCGTTTACTCGGTGTCCCTGGGTCTTTTCACGTGTGTTATGAATAAATCTTCTTTTTTTCGGTACCGGTACTGGTTTTATTTTGTTGTATTTATCCGCGACACCTTAAAGGCCGGTCCGTGAAAATATTGTTGGCCATAAACCGGTCCGTGGCGCAAAAAAGGTTGGGGACCGCTGCTCTGGCGTCTGAACTTGGGTTTTTGGTTTTTCTTTATTTTTCAGAGGATCTAAAACAGATATGGAATTAAAACTCGTGGGACGTCCATCCACGAGTTAAAACTGTAAAGGACCAAGAATTGAACCCTGAGGAACACCACCAGCATTTAAGTTTAAATAGAAATGTCATGGTCCTGGGCCATGTTGGCCCAGTGTTCTTAGTTTTCTTGTATGTTTGTATTTTGTTCCCTGTTTAGGCTCTGTTTCCTGAGTTGCCCTGTTGTGTTGTTCCCTGAGTGCTTTTCCTTTGTGACTCTCACCCCTTGTGTGCCCTCTGTGTATCTGTGAGCCCTCGTCTCCCTTTGTGGTTGTTCCATGTTTCCCAGTCCGTTATGTCTGTGTTCTCCCCGTGCTCTCTCTCCTCCTGTCTGAACCTCTGTACTTCCTGTTTTACTTTGCCCGTCTCCCGCCAGTGTGGTGTTCACTCCTGCCGTGTCTTGTTATGATTATCAGTGTCACCTGTGTTCCCCGTGTGCTCCCACGTCCCTCGTTAACCCTCTGTGTATTTATGTCTGCGTCTTCCTCAGTTCTGTGTCGCGTTCTCCCTCATGCTGCGTGGATTTCCCTGTGTCTCTCTCCGAGTATTAGTTTATTGTTCCCAGTTTAAGTTTTGTATTTTCCTGTCATCTTGTCAGCAATAAAGCTGCCTTTTGAGTTCATCCCTTGAGTCCGTGAGTTTTGCGATTGGGTCCTCATCCTGCCTGCCACGCAGCCGTATCATGACAAGAAATGATCTTAGAGCTCAGAGGAGGTACAGTTTTTATCACTTTTTCATTCTGGAGGTTTTCTTATTTCAACTGTGAGTACAAGAAAACAATTGTTAGAATATAATGTGTTAAATTTGCTTAGATGAGAGGGTCCAGCAGTAGATCAGAGGAATAGGGAAGGATTTGTCTGTGTGTTTCAGTTTGGTTTAGCTGTAGGCCTGAGAGTGTGTGTTGAGAGGAATTTATGGACACCGGGGGTCAGCCTGTCAAAGACGGAGACAGGAAGCTACAGATGGGGGATGCTGATGCTTGTACCTGAATGTAATAAAGAAGTAGGTTTGCAGGAGACTCTCCACATGCTTAGCTGTAAAAGTAAGACAAGAGTGGGGGTCTCAGTGCTTGTAATATGTTAACTGTGTTTTGTATGTTTTGTAGCTTGGGTGAGGGGAGATGGACTTTTATGACCGGCAGGAAGTCACATATCAGAGACGCACGCACACCCACACGTACAGTCACTCACGTGCACTCACACATACACACATGTACGCGCACACACAGGCACTCACGTGCTCACGTATACATACACAAACACAAAGTTTACAACACACCATGAGGGTTTTATGATGGGTCGCTTCTATAAAACTGGTGGAAACAAACAAAGAAGTGGAGCTCTGCAGAGGGACACCGGCATGCACGTCTCCCCTTCTAGAAGATGCATGCGTAACTGAAGATGAATAAAGGTTTTGTGAAATGACTACTGGGGGCGATCGTGGCTCAAGAGTTGGGAGTACACCTTGTAATCGGAAGGTTGCCGGTTCATTGTGTCCTTGGGCAAGACACTTCACCCGTTGCCTACTGGTGGTGGTCAGAGGGCCCGGTGGCGCCAGTGTCCGGCAGCCTCGCCTCTGTCAGTGCACCCCAGGGTGGCTGTGGCTACATGTAGCTGCCATCACCAGTGTGTGAATGGGTGGATGACTGGAGGTGTAAAGCGCTATACAAATACAGGCCATTTACTGAGTCCGGTGCCGTCTCTGGAGGCCTGAGGAATAAAAAAAGAACCGGGGTGAAACTGCTTTACAGAACACAACCCACACAAAATGATTCAGAGAGAAGAGCAGCGTGAAAGTCGAGGCTTTGAAGCCGCGATCTCCGCCCTGAGCTCAGACTCCAGAGCTCCATCCAGGCCTCAGTCAGCAGGCTAAATGTTAAAGTTCATGACAGTAGAATTAGACAGACTGAACAGGTACGGCTGTTTGGAAGGACCAAGGCGTCCTCTCTCTAAAGCCTGCAGAGCTGCATCTGATCGTCGCAGCAGCGGGAGGAAACCGCACAGCTCATACCAGCTGTCAGCTCGGTGGAGGCGCAGAAGTCACCGGAGCGCTCTAACTGCTAATCTGAATAATTCGATTACTGAGCAGTATTTCTGCATCTGATGTGGATGAACTGGTCCTTTAAACCTGCTGCTCTTTTCATGTTTGGGATAAAGTGCCTCATTCCTCCACTCGCCTCCTCCTGGGCTCCTTCGCCTCCCTCTCTGCGGTCCTCCCCTCGTTAAGCTTGCTCTCCTCGCCTCTAATTAAAATGTGAGAAGGCTGCGGCTTTGCTTGCGCTTTGATAACAGTTATCAGGTTGGAGTTACTTTAGCTATTGATTTGATTAAGAGGCTTATCCATTGTTTAATGAGTTTTCCACTCCACTGCTCTCCTTCTAATCAGGCACACCGCCAGGTCCTCCGCCCTCTCGCTCTCCATCTCCTCCTGTGTGAGTCGGAGTCTCTCGCCCCGGGCTGCAGTTGGCGGAGCCGTTTACTGTCAGTCTAACAAACCGTGTCTCTTTAATGGTGCACATATATTCACTGTAACTCTCCAGAAACCAGGTTTGATCCCTCTGAGGACGGGACGTCGTTTAAAGATCGATTACAGCAGCTAAATGTGGCAGAGAGACCACAGCGAGCAGTCCCTCTCTGCAAGAGCCCCCACACCTACGATGCTCCAAATCCACACCATGTCTGCACAGTTCTTAGTATTTTATTTGACTTTTATAGCATCTCAAGGAGCTTTATACTGTAAAGGAACTACAATAATACAGAGAAAACAGAGAACCCCCCCAACAATCATATGAGCCCCTATGAGCAGCACTTTGGCGACAGTGGGAAGGAAAAACTCCCTTTTAACAGGAAGAAACCTCCGGCAGAACCAGGCTCAGGGAGGGGCGGGGCCATCTGCTGTGATTGGTTGGGGTGAGAGAAGGAAGACAGGATAAAGACATGCTGTGGAAGAGAGACAGAGGTTAATAACAGATACAGTGGGGCAAAAAAGTATTTAGTCAGCCACCGATTGTGCAAGTTCCCCCACCTAAAATGATGACAGAGGTCAGTAATTTGCACCAGAGGTACACTTCAACTGTGAGAGACAGAATGTGAAAAAAAATCCATGAATCCACATGGTAGGATTTGTAAAGAATTTATTGGTAAATCAGGGTGGAAAATAAGTATTTGGTCAATAACAAAAATACAACTCAATACTTTGTAACATAACCTTTGTTGGCAATAACAGAGGTCAAACGTTTACTATAGGTCTTTACCAGGTTTGCACACACAGATTGTTCACTGAAAGACATTTTCAAACAATAAAAACTGAAACACACAAATCCACCGTGGAAACTTGCTGAAACTAAATACAGCGCTGTAATAACTGTCTCACGTTTTCAGTTCTGTGCAGAGGAGGGAGAGTGGAGCTGCAGGCAGGAGGAGACAAGGAGGAGGTTCATGGGTGTAGTGGAGGAGGACGTGTCCGAGGAGCATGCTGGGATAGGAGGAGACACTCGTCAGGCGGCGGAGAGCGGCGGTTCAGTCTGAGATCTTTACACTGATGTCAGCACCACGTCACATCGCTGCACGCCACGCCCTCGGGCCTGAATCCGTTCGGTTTAGAGCAGCTCCTCCTCTCCTCCTTCATCTCAAAGGCATCACAGAGAAAGTGTGTGAATTGGCCCTTTAAACGATGCTTCCTCAGATTTTCAGACACTGCTGATGCTCTGTGGGAGCAAACTGGTACTGATGGACTGGGGGAACTGGTGCAGGTAATTAACTGCTGAATGTGCAGATGTTTTCTGAGGACACACACACAGCATCTGCCTCAGCTCAGCCGTTTAGCGGGTGCCGCTCGATGGGCTGGAAAGCCCCGCGCGCTGTAATTAATTGCGGGAGATTACACGGTCCTCCAACCATGGAGTTTGTCATCAGAAGCCATTACAGATTGATATGAGACGCCTCTCCACGGTGTCAACAGCAATTTGGAGGACAGCTAAAGTTGGGAGGGTGGCCAAGTAGGGGCCACGTGACAGCTGACAGGGTATTTACAGCACGCATGGTCACACGACAACGTCTGAATCTGCATTTACCCGCACCTTCAGCTCCGTGTGAGCCGCGCTCGCTGTGCTGCAAATAAAGCATCACTTCTTTCTGCAGAGACGCTGAATGGCGTGTTAGCGACAGAGACTCCACCCACGCACTGAACGCTAAACTCACAGTTATTTAAGACTAATGTTCAACCTCTGAGTGAAAGCTGTGGCATCAGAGCGGGAGGTGTCCCCTACAGAGGGGGGCGGGTCTGTGAGTCAGGAGAAAAGAAAGGCGGGTTTCAGAGGTCAGAGGTCAGAGTTGTTTCTGTTACAGGGGCGTGACAGACACATGGATGTGAAATGATGTGAGCGGATCTGAATCTGAAACGTCTTCCTGAATCTCGTGCTGATGTGTGCGCTGCATGTTTCCAGCAAAGATTCAAACAAAGATGTTTGTGTTGAGATTAAACGACGTGTTCTCAAAAACTACAGGAAACCGCAGCGCTGTTTGGAGCGAGTTTGGAGCGAGTCGCTCCAAACAGCGCTGGACTCCATCATGAAAGCTCATATTGATCTAAGTGACCAGCGACAGCCGAGCGAACCCGGGGCTAAGGAAGCCGGCCCGCGGGCGGCGAGTAAATGAGCGATGCTTATCAGAGAGTGACGCCCTGTTAGACTCACGAAACGATGCGACATTGTCAGCAGAACAAAAAAATGATGGCAGGTAACAAAGACCACACCTCTATTCCCACCTGTTTACTCTCTACTGAGGCGTGTGACTCCTCCCCCTGACAGCTGTGGTTAACCTGAAAACACGAGCGGATGGCTTTAAGGTAACCACCAGGTCACTGTAGTCGCACCCGCCATGTTGGACAGTTTGACACAGGCTCACACACCTGCACGCACATCCAGGTGCAGAGGCGTTTCCTGTTGGTGGACCTAGACTCTAATTGGTCATCAGACAAATGTATCACTTCCTGTTCCCACTGCGTGGAGATAACGAACACACATAAATAAAATACTGTGACTTTGTTCGTCTCTCTCTTTTCGTACGGAGGACCCAAACACTCGGCGCCGTCCTGCATGTGCTGCGATTTCTGCTTTAATCTGCTTCGTGTTGGAGATCGGTGCCACGCACGGAGGAAGCTTCGTCTCTGATATGACAGCAGCGCCGTTTGTAATTATTATAATAAAGACGGTGTGTGTGCGGTTTTTGGCGAGACCTCGGTGGCTCTCAGTTTGTAATTGAAGGTTACGAAGAGGAGGGTGGAGGACGTGACGGCTCGTTATCGTCTCCTTAAATGAAGCCTTCGTGCCTCTGACTGTAGAAACATCCGTGTGAAGGTGGCCTTTGTTGGTCCAGCAGCGTCAGGAAACGGTTTGGAAGTCGACAGAGATATAATTACAGCTGTCGGTATCGTCTCTGCCGAGCGTCCCGTCGACGCAGAGCTGACGGGATGTGTCACGGCGAGCTCTTTAAAAGCAGCGTGACAGAAACGCTGACAGCCCGGGCAGAGTAAATAAATACCACTTGTCTGGCCTCGCCATGCGCTGCGGAGCGGAGCCGTGCGCTCCGACGACCTCACAGAAGACAATTCAGCAGGGAGCATTTTAAAGATTTCAAAGTTTAATCGCCTCCGTTTTGAAGTTTTTTTCTTCTTAATTGACACCCTCGTCTTCTTTAAAACAGGCGCGCGTGATCCCCAGAGGCTCGGATTAGACGTCACCGCTCGCCGTCTTTGAGGCATCTGACTGCATGCTTTAAAGAAGATGACGGTTCAGAGGAGCGACCTGCCGACCTCGCCTCAGACTTCAAACATTTTCCTAGAAACTCGCCGAGATGACAAAACGTCTGCCGTGTTTTTGGGAGGAAGCGACATGCGCTCTCAGAGCGTGATCTCGCGTGATTTATCTCCCGTGATCCAAGGCGCTGTCTTCTCCACAAGTCGCCCAGCGCCGTCTGTGATGCTGTCAGACGCCATCGTGTTAAAATCTCACCTAGCTTCCATTTTGGGGGCCAGGTGAGCGCTCGAGCGCAGAGCAAAGAACCAGCAGATCAACGAGCCACGAAAGTGGAAGGACTCGAAAACGTGTTCGGCGTGTTCTTTAAACACGCTAAAAGCGTTCTGCTGCCGGGGTCTGAACAGGCGGTAGCTGCAAACGTCTCTGCGACTCCCTCCAACAGCCTCAGACTGACATGATGTGGTGTTCACGCTCCTTTGGCAGCTTCACAGACTGACAGACGAGACAAACCTCTGTGCGTCCCGATGACCCGTAACTGTAGCGTGTGGAGGTTTACAGGTAGATGGGTGACAGCTCAGAGGTGGTCCTGAGAGTCTCAGGGTCTTAGCGTGTGAAGGACTGTTCGGTGCTCTGGCTCAGCTCGGTGAATCTAAAGAGGAAGTGACTGTGGACCTGCTTCCTGCTCCTCTCTGAGGAGTCAGACCAGTCGCCCCCTGCTGGACATCAGAGAGCGTGCAGCTTTAAGAAACTGTGTGTAATGATTCATCTTCTCTTCTGTAGAGACAGAACTAATAAAGACTAGCTACACATTTATGTTAGTGAGGTGTGAAACTGACTCCAGCTATCGGTTTTATTTTGGAAGGAAAACATTCCCCGACTGGCTGTTGTGCTTCGGTCCAAATGAACTTGGGGTCTTCCAGCGAGGGCTTAGAAACAGCCGGGTCGAGACGAGCGAGCCTGGGGCTCATCAAACTCTGCCCATTAGTCAAATCTGAGCTGATTACATGTAGTTAGCCGAGGTCGGCTGAGTCACGGCGGCATAATTAAAGACAAACACTGTGAGGGTCACATGTTCCAAGAGCCAGATGGCAGGGCGAGCCAGCCTTAATGGCAGGATTTACTGAGTCCATCCTGCAGGTTTCTGTGGATTTACACCCAAAATCTGACACAGTGGGGTGGCAGGGCGCCGACAGACACGCAGCGGGGTCAGGCGGTTCATGGGAAATCCAGAGTCTCACAGGAGAAAACCCTGACAGACCACATCAGTGTGAAAGTGTGAATTCAGTTCGGATGATTTTAACACAGAGCTAACCCAAGTCCTGAGGAGTCAGCTGAAGAGTAAGAACAAGATGCGGGCTACGCCCTGCCCCTGATCAGGTACCCTGCTGGGATAATAATTTGGCCAAAGGAGGAGATAGAAGCCACTGACATCAAGACCAGGAAGCTCCTGACCATGCATGGAGGGTTTCACCCCAAGTCCAGCACCCTGAGACTGTACGCGAAGCAGAAGGAGGCCGGGGACTGGTGAGTGTCAGCACCACAGTCCAGGATGAGACAACGAGCATCCACGAGTACATCAGGAAGATGGCCCCAACTTACTCATTGACAGCTGCTGTCACAGAGAAACTTGCAAATCTGACCTTCGAGAGGTCGAGCAGGATTCAGAGAGGAAGTCAGGAGTAACCGGCTCGAGCACCTGAGGCATCAATAACCATCCAGACCACAAAGCATCTACACAACGCTGTGATTGGTGAGGTGATGTATTCGTGTTATTTTAATGAGGCTTCGGTCTTACAGACGTCAGTGGAGACTGTCCACGCTCAGCAGGCAGGTGTGAGGGCCGGAGCGGGAGACTGCAGGCCCCAGGAACCTGAGGCAGGAGCTGCCATCAGCCTGGACCGCTGCTTCTGCACAGTGGGTGGAGGTGGAGGTGGTGCTTGCTCCAACAGCCTCCCTCTCATAGCCACACCAAACCACTAACAGCAGCAGGAAGGAACTGCTTCATTCTCCCTACTTCACCATTCGGAACACATGACGGCATGTTATGGAAACACGCTGAAGAGAGCTCCGCCTTTAACCTGAACAGGTATCGTTTTTGTCTCCAGCTGTTCTGATCCTGAGGTGGAAAAATGTTCGGACTCGCCGTCTGATTGTGACCAATGCTGGATCCCTGCAGCTCATCTCATTACCATAAATCTCCCCTCGTCTCTCCCGAGCCACTTCCTCCTCTCCCGCTGCTGTCTCCGCCCACGTTAACGACGTCAGGAGGCCTCGGCGCAGCGGCCCAAACGTGCTGCCGTACAGTCACAGAGGGCCGCCCCAACTGGCTCGGCTTTAATTGGCTCGGCTCAGGTGCCAACTGAGATCAGCTGTCGCTGCAACAACGGCCGCACCTGTTTACACGTCTGTCAGAGCGGCGGCGGCGCCCGAGGCGTGACCCCCGACACACAAGGTCACATGTCCTCTGCTCGGAGGACACATTCACACTGCAAATGAAGTGTTCTTTATCCAACCAACAACCAGCTCCATCAACTACTCTGATTACTAACGAAATACTCTGATTACTGCTCCTGCTGCTCTCGGACCAGTAGTGAGCAGCTGTCAGCACCACAGGAAACGCTGTCAGCGAGAGTGAGCTTGGACTGAGGAAAACTAAAAAACTAAACTTCCTGATATTTTACTGACGAGAGGACAAACACAACGTGGAAACTATTTTGCTCCCTGATGTTGTACATATTAGGAAAATGTGGCTCGGGCGTCTAATTCAGGTATTTAAACACGCTGAGTACCAAAAACATAACTGTGTGATGAGTTATCAGGATGAGCGCCGTGCTGTCTGCGGTTTCATGTTTGCGGACTCGTCACCAGCTGCTCCCTGCGCTCTGACGTTTTAACTGAAAACAAGAGAAATAGTTCAAATTCTGCAAAAAGCAGAACAGTTCTGCTCCCAAACAGGAAGTCCTGCACATGCACGTCCTGTGATGGCTCCAAAGGTGACTCGTACACCCCGAGCGTGTCAGGTTCGTCTCAATAACTTTACTTATAATGGAAGATAAACAGAAGGTGTGTTCAATTCCTGACACGATGTTTGCGTCAGATCCCAGACGCTCCTCTTGCTTTCTCCTCAAACCGAGTCCAGAACAAACTGCTGATCACATGACAGTCAATCAAACAACAGGTTTCTTTGTGTGAAGCTGTGGAAATAAAACTAATTAAACTGAGACGAAGTTTTGGTTCTGAACAAGTCTCTGGGTTTTTACTAGTTATGACATTCAGACCAGAGGTGCTAAATGTATGGCTCGGGGGCCAGAGCGAGGCCACTAAAGCAGCTTTACTCACAGCAGGCATCAAAGGAGTTCTCCTTCATTCCTGGAACAGGAACACTGACAGCGAGTCAGTGATGTGCTCCATGACGAACAGTATGTGGGGAGGATGATCGTGCACTCTGCACAGGTAACACAGTCGGTTACTTTAAACAAGTTACTGCACAAACTTTTTACAGCAAAATATATCATCAGCATAAAGCTGTATTTTCAGTTACTGTAATTACTCTGTTCATATTTACAGTATTTGTAGCGTCTGTTCGTTTACACTGTTGCAGGATTACCACCGTTTATTCATTAGAACAATAATTTACATCAGACAGTAACACACTGAACTAAATGAAATAAAACTATATGTTACAAAGTTCACAGAGTATAAGAAATAGCTCTATAATATCCAGACTACTGTCTCACGCGTGCTCAGTCATCCAGGTCAGGAAATCCCAGAAAGTTGATCCTGTTCATCTGGATGTTTTCAGTTTCATCATCATCAGGTGACTTCTTCAGTGTCAGCTGACTGCAGGTCTCCAACCTTGTAAACATCTGCACAATAACTGAAACCAGCACCACTGAATGAACTGTGAGCTCAGTTCTTTGATCATTAATATGCGAATTGTGGTGACCAACAGCAGCTAACATGTTGTTAATCTGAAACATTTTTCTGCATCTATTTTCAGTTTTTACTGTTTTTCTGTCAGATTTTCAGTCCCACCTTCTTCCAAACATTTTTCTACAGGCTGTTCAGTATCAAAGTCATCCTGCAGCAGTTTTACTGCCCAGCTCTGTTTCCTGTCTTCGTGCTTTTAGACCAGGGGTGGGCAATCTCAGTCCACGAGGGGCGGTGTCCCTGCAGGTTTTAGATGTGTCCTCGAACCAACACAGCTGGTTTAAATGGCTAAATTAGCTCCTCAACATGTCCTGAAGTTCTCCAGAGGCCTGGTAAGGAACTAATCATGTGATTCAGGTGTGTTGACCCAAGGTGAGATTGCCCACCCGTTTCAGACACATAATTATGCATCTTCTGTATGTTGAGCACTCAGAGGTCTCTCTCTTTCTTTCCCTCACGTTTTGTCTGAACCACATAACTCCCCATTAAATTCTGAGCTGGTTGTTAAAGAGGCTGCGACTTCATCTGTGTCATCAGATTAGCCGAGTGATTTGTCCTCACAGAGGCTCACTGCCGTCATCATTACTGTGACTGGTGGAGGATCCTCAGCTGCTCACACGTTAACCAGCTGCCATCTAGTGTCACATCTGGGACAGTCACAGGATCGTATGATAACGACGATGCAGATCAGTGAGAGGAGGTGGGTGCAGGGACTATTACTGATAAAAAAGGATGAAGATGAAGCTGCCAGGCAGGAGGAGAAGAGCTCAGACGGAGGAGGATGCTGGGATAGGAGGAGATGGAGGCAGATGATCCGCTGTGCAGTGGAGCTATGAATGCAGCAGCTGAAAGAAGAAGCAGATTTACAGTAGGCGGCTGATCTGGCCTCTCCTTTCAGTGCCTGACAGTAACAGACTTTGACCTCCCCCCCGTGGCTCCAGTTGAATAAAAGCCATGACTGCTGGATGTTTGAGGGAAAATCTGCCTATATTACAATAGGAGGCTAAGACGGGCCTCCATGCTCGTCTGATCATGTGCTTGACAGTTGTTGCACCAACGTGGGCACGGCCTGTTGAACAAGAAGCCAGCAGGCATCATAGATTTCAACGACAGGCTGACTCGCTGACAGATCCGCGCCTGCTTGCCGCAGGCCGAACACACGGGGGAAGATGTGTTTGCGGGGAGGAGGGTTCAAAGGTTATGCCTGGAAGAAGCAGCAGCAGTGATGGGAGACTGTCACGGCCCAGCGAACACTGACATGCCGACTGAGCTTATCCTGGCCTGCCGACGCTCATCTCAGGGTGCTAAATTAGATCCATCGCCAGTTCATGAAAGTACGCTAACATGTAAAGTCAGGTCAGACAAAGTCCCCAAATTGGCCCAGAGTCAGAGATACAGCTGACAGACAGGAGAGAGGGTTTCTGCATGAAAATCAGCAGGAAACAGACACGTTCACACACAAAAGTCCTTCTTATTAAACTCGAAACAGCTTTAAGAGCATTTAATCACTGGTGGTTTATACTGTGTCATATTCTAGAGGGAAATATAAGCTAGGAAAGCCTTTGACTGCTAAAAAAGAGGAACAAAAAATACAACTCCCAGAAGGCTCTTCGCACAGCGCGTGCGCTGTTGTACCATAACGACGTGATGAGCGTTTATGTTTTCAGTAGCAACCGTGAGTTAAACTGAACAAAGTCGTTGTAAAAGGTAAGAAATGCGTCAGATGTTACCAGAAAAATGACCGGAAACAAGTCAGAAGTAAATATGGAGTCACGAGCGTTTGAGGCGACACGCAATCTGATAATTAGACGGTTCCGCTAGCTCGTTAGCTACTGCTGCTAATGCGGAAAAAACACGATAGATTCAGAGCTTTTCAGTGAAATACATCCACGTACGCATAATATATATTTTAATTTATTTACCTGATATTAATATGGTGTGTCCCATTGGTCAAAGATAACGCTGCTTTGTTAAATCATCGCTCGGTACCAGACCACCTTTAAATTCTATACGTTTTAATGTTCACGGTCGAAAGTAGCGTTAAATGTGGCTTCGTAATTATCGTCGAAGACTCGGAAACATCGGAATTAGCCGGTTTTAAGTTCGGCATACATGTAACACACTAGGCTGTTTGAATTTTGGTGCTTTTGAAATGGTGAACAGTCCGTTTAACACCGCGCTATTAGAGGCGTCTTTAAAGTGAAGTGCTGCTGATTAAGTTTTCATTGTAAAGTATTTTTATTCATTGTGCCGATTGTGTTTTTAACCTCACTGAGAGATTTATCTTCAGAGATGAATTATAAAAGGCGTAAAGCTGTCTGTAACCGCCACCGACGGTTGAATCTTCTGTCCAGGCTGAAACATGTCAACCCTCCGGGATGAGACGGCAGCAGATGTGCCGGTCAAGGACGTCACGGTGGACCTCTCCAGACTCACACCGGCTCCACCAGGTGTGTCCACACTCATCAGGCTGTTTCAGAGTCCTCCACGTACCAGCAGACAGTTGCATGACTAAAACGTTGAATTCTAACCTACATTTTAGGTTAAATCCAGTGCTCTGTTTTATGTGGTACAGTTTGTTCACCTGCTAATTTGTTGATTTCTGCTCACAGAGTCGTCGACCTATCAGCACGCCCGTGCGCGACTGGACATCTCGCGTGTGTCCCGGGAGGAGCTGGAGGACCGCTTCCTGCGGCTGCAGGAGGAGACGCTGCAGCTCAAACAGCACAGCCACAAACGGGATGATCTAATCAAGAAGTGAGGCTTCTCCCATATGCCCGGGGCGTTTTTATCACTGAACAAAAGCACGTCTTTAAAGAGAACACGTTTATTTCCTCAATAATATTTTTCCACACAAAAAGCTCCAGAATCCTTAATGTGTCTAACAATATACCATTTAATTTAACTGTCTCTCTGCAGACTGAGCACAAAGCTGAAGAGGCTGATGAACAACCGTGACCGCATGGAGCAGCTGGCAGCAGGGACAGCCCCATCCTCCAGGGTCCGAGACGTGGAGATGGAGGAGATGATGGAGGAGCTCCACGAGAAGGTCCGGGCCCTGCAGGCCGAAAACGAAGGGCTGAAACAGCGCCTCCTGGTGGCAAAGCATCAACTCATCAATCGTCAGAGCCAGAGGCCGACGCCGTACGACCGCATCCAGCCGCGAGTCAACACGGGGTTGAAGAAGTTCAGAGACGACATGTCGTCTCCGTCTTTAATACGACCTAAAAGTGAGTTCTGCGGCGTCTCCAGAGCTTCTCTGCCATCACGCTCCACGAACTGCGTGTTTTCTTTCTCTCTGTTTAACTTTTACCATCTTCCCTCTGTGAATTCATCTCCTGCAGGTACGAGGAGTTTGGAGGGAGGAGGACGACCTCCGACTGGCCTGCTGCCTCGCTATGGGCACAGTCTGCTGGAGGAGGCCAGATCAGAGATCCGCAACCTGTGAGTAGGAATGGGAATCAGTGAGATGTTAGTGATCGATTCTGGCTCAAAAACACCTCTAAGCAGGATATCACTCCGGGTTCTTGGCTGGCTTAGCGTTAGCATGCTGTCTGTGCAGGTGCATGTAAAGAGCTGAAGTTGTGTCAGCAGCATGATGGAGCTGTTTCTGGATGCACGAGCACAAGACTCCATAAGCAGGATCGATCGGCAAACAGACTAACAATTCCATACAGCTGGACTACAGGGAACCACTTCTCTACAAGAACCAGTTCTTAATTACCGTCCTTACCTATGAGTCATCCTGAGCTTATTTAAGGCAAGGCAAGTTTATTTGTATAGCACAATTCAACAACAAGGTGGTTCAAAGTGCTTTACAGAGACATTAGAAACAAAAACAAATAAAAAGCATGATTTAAAATTGATTAAAACAATCAAACTAACTAACTAATTAACAAACAAACAAACAAACGAAACAGTATATAAAATCAAAACAGATAAAATCAGTAGTTAAATGCAAGTTTTGAAATTTAAGCTTAAAAGTGTGGATTTGGTGCTTTATTCAAATGCAGCTGAGAACAGGTGAGTCTTCAGCCTGGATTTAAATAAACTGAGTGTTTCAGCTGATCTGAGGCTTTCTGGGAGTTTGTTCCAGATATAAGGAGCATAAAAGCTGAATGCAGCTTCTCCGTGTCTGGTTCTGACTCTGGGAACTGATAAAAGACCGGATCCAGATGACCTGAGGGATCTGGAAGGTTCATACTGGGTCAGGAGGTCACTGATGTATTTTGTAGAGATGGCACGATACCACTTTTTTATGTCCGATACCGATATTATAAATTTGGATATCTGCCGATACCGATATGAATCCGATATAGTGTTTTTTAATCAACAAAACTGTTTTTTAAATATCTTGCTGCATTTTGTATAAGTTCATACTCAAGTTTAAAACAACAACTACACTAAAGCTATTCTGTTATACCTGTATGCAAAAAAAAAATATTTCATAGTTCAGCAATACTGATCAATCTAATAAACTTAGACCTACACCATCCTCCCTATTCTGGTATTTTAAAGAGTACTTAGCAGAAATATTAGGCAACCAAACTAATAAGGCTGCAAACTCCCAGCAAAAAAAAAAAAATAGCGAACCACCCCTCACGCTCCACCTCATGATGCTTACTCGACGTAATCAACCTTAATTTGATGCAGTGTGAAAAAAAATGCACAGAAATCAATTCTTTTTCAAGAAATATTAAATAGATTCAACATCTTTCTTCAACAAAATTGCAGACTGCACAGATGGTACCTTCCCAAAGGAAAAAGTACTATAGCTTACTAGGGTATATATTAGACTTAATAGTTACTATATACAGTAATGGACTTCTATTCATTTTACATCAAATTAAAACTTTGGGTGTCAGATAATTATTTATTAAAAGCTTTTATTTATTAGACATTTTAAATGAGAATAAGAAAGAAAAGTATGTCTTTGTGCCCCCTTTTCCCTGTTCATGCCCTATCGGCCCCCCTGGCTAAACTTTGCTAGATCCGCCCCTGCACAGTTACCAGCGTCAGCTACGTAGAAAAAGATCCTCGAGTAGAAAGTAATATTAAATACATTCTAACAACAGCTGATCAAGCTTAAACGTGCTGCTGTTGTTCAGCCGCTGGTTTCCTCTTTCTGGTGCGAAGTAGGCCAAAAACAAACAAGAGAGACGATCAGCTGATCATTGATCAGTTTCATGATTGAAGTAGCAGCAGGAGAGGCAGTCGCTCCATATATCGTTTGTTAAGCTTAACGCAGGAATGCTTTACAAACATTCAGAGATGGACTTACACACTTGCTTTACTTCTCTCGGGGATAACTTTGTCGGAGATGAAATGCCGGGTTGCTAGCGAAGCTCCACATGCTATCCAGACCACCGACAGGTCCCGCATGCCACAGCCGCTCTATCACGTGATGCATACTGCTCCGACGTGCTAACGTTCTGAGGTGAGTTACGGCGTGTTGCAAGTTTTGTGAGGTGCTTTCGTGATATTTAATGGATCAGATTACATTTTTTATTTTTCTCCGATATCCGATCCAGTAATTTAGGTCAGTATCGGACCGATACCGATACGTAATATCGGATCGGTCCATCTCTAGTATTTTGGTCCTAAACCATTCAGAGCTTTATAGACCAGCATCAGAACTTTAAAGTCTATCCTCTGACGGACAGGCAGCCAGTGTAAGGACCTCAGAGCTGGACTGATGTGGTCCACTTTTTTGGTCTTAGTGAGGACTCGAGCAGCAGAGTTCTGAATGAGCTGTAGTTGTCTGACTGATTTTTTAGGTAGACCTGTAAAGATGCTGTCACAGTAATCAAGCCTACTAAAGATGAATGCATGGACTAGTTTTTCCAGGTCCTGTTGAGACATCAGATCTTTTATCCTTGATATATTCTTGAGGTGATAGTAAGCTGACTTTGTTATTAGTGTGAATGCTTGAAAAGCATTCACAGTATTGTTCTTCTAATCTTTATTATTATAATATTTTATTATCTATTCCGTACGTTTTTTGAAAGCCTACTCCTTCAAAACCATTCAACTTAGAAAAACCATTCAAACACCATTAGATTCCTATTCTTTTGGACATGATTGCTTCTATTTTTCTCATTTTTAACATTTATATTTTTAATTTTATTCAACTTTATTCAACAAAAATTTCCCATGTATTTCAATGGGGATACCCTTCAAATCCTCATTCAACTTACTCATTTTTAAACTCTTACTACTTCCACATACATTGACATAGAGCCACCATTCAAACTTTAAAACGAAGACAAGACATTCAACTATTCAACTTGTATTTATCTTTTCAATATCTATTATGCTTTGTCTTCAGTTCCAGTTTAAGTTTCATGATGTTTTTTCACCCGTTTCAGAGTTTATAATGGGTGTGTATGGGACGGAATGTTGGGGCTAGAGTGAGGCAGCTCAACTGCTAGAGTGAGAGGAGCAAAAAAATTAATCTTAAAATCTTTTTTAAAACTGCTGCTGTGTCCACAGCGTTTGCTCTACAGGTATGATTTTACCCTCAAAACGTAGCCATGGCTGTCCTCTTTCATCCAATGTGTTTACTATTGTACTAGGTGTTATGGTTCTTTCATAAATGTCACCAATGCACAGCCTCCTCCCTCCAACACTTCCATAGACTCTAATGTTAAAACGGCTCAGAAGGTTGGTTTGAAAATCAGAAGAGCATGGTGTTTTTACACTGTCACCACGTCCATATAATAAACTCCACAGGCATGAAAACTGAGAATTAGGTAGACTAGACATTGCTGCCGCTCACGGTGAAAGAATTTCGTCAATACGACCTATACTTTTCATTTGGGAGCGATTTGTTTCGGCCTGACTTTTCTGTTCATTTTAAGCAGCAAAAGTGAGGCGCATGTCTGTGTACGTGTGTATGGAGCCATTGGGTGCAGTCACTATAGCAACCAGGCTCACACCTGCCTGCTTAACGAGCTCTGCCTGCCACTGTGCCAAGATTCATCTTAAGCACTTCTCTTTCAACTGCTGCTGTGTCCACAGTGTTAAAGCCATCATTTTACCCTCAAAACGTCGCCATCGTTGTTCTTTTTCCAACATCTTGTCTTTCAAAGCTCAGACATTTAAACTTTTTAAACTGTGTGGATCAAAGTGGAGGGATCACATTTTCTTCATTCAGTGATTCAAAGAATATGACCTTTTAATATTCATTCAGATGTTTTCTGACTGTAAATGTTCTTTTCTCATTTCTTAGGGTTTTCTAATTTACATTTAAAACATTTTCAGCTTTTTTCCAACTTCTGCTTCTGTGTAACCTTCAGCTTTTAGCAGTTCAGCACCTTTGTTTTCAGGTTAAATTTGGTTGTTTTTTTTTGTATTTCATTCAATATTTTTAACTCAAAATTCAGCAATTAATTCATTTCAGTGCATACATTCAGATTCAAGCATTCACACTGCAGTTTCTTCAGAAAATGCACTTTCTAGTTGTCTTAATGTGTTTTTCTAAGTTTAGGTCTGCATCCATCACTACACCCAAATTTCTCGCCTGGTTTGTGGTTTTTAGATGTATAGATTGAAGTTCTCTGGTGACCTGTAATCGTTTTTCTTTGGCGCCAAAGACTATTACCTCAGTTTTGTTTTTGTTTAGCTGGAGAAAATTGTGGCACAACCAGTCATTAATTTCCTCAATGCATTTACCAAGAGCCTGTACAGGGCCTCGGTCTCCTGGTGACATTGTGATATATATTTGTGTGTCATCTGCATAGCTGTGGTAGTTTATTTTGTTGTTCTTTATAATCTGTGCCAGTGGGAGCATGTAAATGTTAAACAGAAGGGGTCCCAAGATGGAACCTTGGGGAACTCCACATGTGATACTTGTCTGCTCAGATGTGAAGTTACCTATTGATAGAAAGTGTTACACCCCAGCCCAGGGAACCGGCGTGCGACATAAGGAAAATAAAAATAAGGAAAAATGCCCCCCCACTCCCTGCTCTTAAGGAGGACGAACCAACAAAAAACAGCTACCACGGATTTCACAACAGCCAGTCAGTTTGAGTCCCAAAAGGTAGCAGGCATCAGGGTGAGCATGGCCAAAACAACAATAAAAAAATCTAGAAATGAAATGCAGCTGGCTTACCTTCACAGAAAACCCCAAACAAAAATTACAGGTGTCTTACCTGCCTCCCTAACCAAAAACAGGAGAAAAGGTTCCCAAAGAAAAATGGCTTCTCACCCCTACCGAGTAAAAACAGTATCAACAACTATTTACATCTACAGTGGGGCAAAAAAAGTATTTAGTCAGCCACCGATTGTGCAAGTTCCCCCACTTAAAATGATGACAGAGGTCAGTAATTTGCACCAGAGGTACACTTCAACTGTGAGAGACAGAATGTGAAAAAAAATCCATGAATCCACATGGTAGGATTTGTAAAGAATTTATTGGTAAATCAGGGTGGAAAATAAGTATTTGGTCACCTCAAACATGGAAAATCTCTGGCTCTCACAGACCTGTAACGTCTTCTGTAAGAAGCTTTTCTGTCCCCCACTCGTTACCTGTATGAATGGCACCTGTTTGAACTCATCATCTGTATAAAAGACACCTGTCCACAGCCTCAAACAGTCAGACTCCAAACTCCGCCATGGCCAAGACCAAAGAGCTTTCGAAGGACACCAGGAAAAGTATTGTAGACCTGCACCAGACTGGGAAGAGTGAATCTACAATAGGCAAGCAGCTTGGTGTGAAAAAATCAACTGTGGGAGCAATCATCAGAAAATGGAAGACATACAAGACCACTGATAATCTCCCTCGATCTGGGGCTCCACGCAAGATCTCATCCCGTGGGGTCAAAATGATCATGAGAACGGTGAGCAAAGATCCCAGAACCACACGGGGGGACCTGGTGAATGACCTGCAGAGAGCTGGGACCAAAGTAACAAAGGTCACCATCAGTAACACACTACAACGGCAGGGAATCAAATCCCGCAGTGCCAGACGTGTTCCGCTGCTGAAGCCAGTGCATGTCCAGGCCCGTCTGAAGTTTGCCAGAGAGCACATGGATGATACAGCAGAGGATTGGGAGAATGTCATGTGGTCAGATGAAACCAAAGTAGAACTTTTTGGTATAAACTCAACTCGTCGTGTTTGGAGGAAGAAGAATACTGAGTTGCATCCCAAGAACACCATACCTACTGTGAAGCATGGGGGTGGAAACATCATGCTATGGGGCTGTTTTTCTGCCAAGGGGACAGGACGACTGATCCGTGTTAAGGACAGAATGAATGGGGCCATGTATCGTGAGATTTTGAGCCAAAACCTCCTTCCATCAGTGAGAACTTTGAAGATGAAACGAGGCTGGGTCTTCCAACATGACAATGATCCAAAACACACCGCCCGGGCAACAAAGGAGTGGCTCCGTAAGAAGCATTTGAAAGTCCTGGAGTGGCCTAGCCAGTCTCCAGACCTCAACCCCATAGAAAATCTGTGGCGGGAGTTGAAAGTCCGTGTTGCTCGGCGACAGCCCCAAAACATCACTGCTCTCGAGAAGATCTGCATGGAGGAATGGGCCAAAATACCAGCTACTGTGTGTGCAAACCTGGTAAAGACCTATAGTAAACGTTTGACCTCTGTTATTGCCAACAAAGGTTATGTTACAAAGTATTGAGTTGTATTTTTGTTATTGACCAAATACTTATTTTCCACCCTGATTTACCAATAAATTCTTTACAAATCCTACCATGTGGATTCATGGATTTTTTTTTCACATTCTGTCTCTCACAGTTGAAGTGTACCTCTGGTGCAAATTACTGACCTCTGTCATCATTTTAGGTGGGGGAACTTGCACAATCGGTGGCTGACTAAATACTTTTTTGCCCCACTGTATATACAACAAACTATTTACAACACAGGGGGAAATCAAGACCATGACAAACTGAAACACAGGGCTTAAATACATAGAGGGAGTAATCAGGGAATAGACAACAGGAGGGAAACACAGCTGGGGCAAATCAGAACTGACGAGACAAGGAAGCGTAACCTGAACACACTGAGATAAGACAGACCTTCAAAGTAAAACAGGAAACGCATAACAGTCATGCCTAAAACAAAACACTGACAACATCGAATCGTAACAAAAGTATTTCCTGTTTTCTAAGTATGTTTTGAACCAGTTTAGTACAGTTCCTGAAAGACCTGCCCAGTTCTCCAGTCGTTTGAATAATATGTTGTGGTCAACTGTATCAAATGCTGCACTG
Source organism: Rhamphochromis sp. 'chilingali' (assembly GCF_963969265.1). Taxonomy (NCBI): domain Eukaryota; kingdom Metazoa; phylum Chordata; class Actinopteri; order Cichliformes; family Cichlidae; genus Rhamphochromis; species Rhamphochromis sp. 'chilingali'. The sequence continues at coordinate 941,816 of NC_137930.1, forward strand.
AGATCCAGTAAAACTAGGACTGACATTTTTCCACTGTCTGTGTTCAGACATATGTCATTAAACACTTTGGTCAGAGCGGTTTCAGTGCTGTGGTTCTGTCTAAAACCTGACTGGAAGGCATCGTAGCAGTTATTCTGTTTTAAGAAGTAACTGAGCTGTTGAGAAACTGCTTTTTCAATGATCTTACTTAAAAACGGGAGATTTGAGATCGGCCTGTAGTTGTTCATTTGTGTCTTGTCAAGATTGTCCTTTTTCAGTATAGGTTTGATTACAGCAGTTTTTAGTGGTTCTGGAAACACGCCTGACATTAAAGAAAAGTTGACGATCTGTAACAGGTCTGACTCCAAAGTCTTTGAGACCTTTTTGAAAAAACTTGTTGGCAGGACATCTAAACAGCAAGAGGAGGAGTTCAGTTGACCTAAGATGTCCTCCAGGTCTTTGCTGTTAATCGGGTCAAACAGTTTCATGGTGTTTAAACAGGTTTTCGGTGGACACAGTACATATCCTGGATATTAAGGATATTATTAAAGGTGGTATTTTACATCAGTCATTGAAACTCCTCACAAATATTTACCGTGTCCTCCTAGCTGGCATCGGCACTGAAACAGGAAGATAAGAGTAACTAAGGCTCCACAGAGCTTCCTTCTGAGGATTTATAAATGACAGTTTTTGTAGTTCTTTACTGGATTCACGCTGTGAGTGAAGTGCAGACTCGCAGCTTTAGCTGGAGGGTTTAAATAAGGTCGTGACACACACAGTCCCTCATTTTCAGAGGCTCATTGATTGTGACGCGCCATGTTTGTGTCGCAGAGAGAATGTGATCGAGTCCCAGCGGAGCCGCATGGAGGAGCTGGAAGGTGCATCGGAGCTGCTGAGGGAGGAGCTGAGGAGGAAGGAGGCCGAGTATGAAGAGAGACTCCTGCAGGTCCGGCAGGAGCAGAGCTCCAAACTGAGGTACGAGCTGCTGGTTTTAAATACGAAGCCTTCCGTAAAGCTGAGCGGCGCCTCGTTCTGATGTTTCCTGTTATTTCATCAAAAATGTCGTTTATGTTTGAGTAAATGAAAATCCATCTAAATAAAACCAGTGAGAATATTTTGGTCTCAGGTTTTTGTTGGAGGGGAGCACCAGAACCTGTTTCTCACGGTTTCAGTCCAACAGCTTTCACCGTATCAGGGCAGAAGATGAGCTCGTGCTGTGGCGAGGCATCTGTCATTCACAATAATCGCTTTCTGTGGTCACCTCTTCACTCAAAGCTGTGCTCGAGGTCGAGGTTGTGGATGAATCTTTGTTTTTTCCTGTCAGGACGCACGTCAACAGCAACGTGACGCTGATCAAACTGCAGAAGCAGCTGGCGGTGAGATCCAACACCGTGGCCGAGCTGGAGGGGCGATATCTGCAGCTGCAGGAGGTGAGACGTTTCCTGGCCTCCTCCTCTTCCTCCCCCACCTGAAACCCTGCAGCACCAAGATCAACATCCAGTAATCACTACTGATCTTCTCTGTCTGTGAGAGAACAAATTATCGCACTTTTCTATGCAACGCTGTGACTTCAAGCGCAATCAAATCCCTCTGCAGCCAATCAGGAGAAAGATTTCTTAAGAGGGGAGGGGCTTGATTCAGTGCACAGCATTGTTTTAAACTGTGAATCATGCAGATGAGTAGGGACGAAACACCAGAGCTGGATATGATGAGCTCAAAGATCATGTGACTAACCTCCCGTTTATAATTCCACCTTATGGCACTGACACACATCTGCAGACACAGCTGGCCTGACGAGATCAACAAGACCAGGTGTCAGGTGTGTACACAGAGCGAGCTAACAGCGGCGGCGTTTGTTTTGCAGAGTCAGCAGACGCTTAAGCTCAGTCATGAAGCGGTGATGGCGAAGGTGGACGAGCTGTCGGCAGATCTGAAAAACGAGCGGCTGAAGCGCTTGGAGCTGGAGAAGCAGCTGCAGAGTGCCAGCGTCTCCAGGACGAGGATGGAGCAGGTGAGCCCGAGTCCGCTGTAGGGGTGTGCTGCTGTGCAGGTGTGGTGGCTCACCTGCCTGTGTGTGCGTTCAGCTGCAGGAGAGGATCGGCGAGCTGGAGCAGGACAGAGACCTGCTGAAGGACAGCAACGAGAAGCTGCTGAACAGGTGAGCAGAAGGAGGCGAAGACACGCCGCGGCGCTGTGAGGGCCGTTTGTCCATGAACGTTTCAGTCTTACCTGGCCCAGGTTGACCTCCGTCACCTCCTCCTTTCGTTGCAGCGCCTTTGACGTCTCTCAGCAGGAGAAATGGCAGCTTCAGGAGCAGCGGCTGAAGCTTCAGATCTCTCAGCTGGAGACGGCGCTCAAGGCCGACCTCGTTGACAAAAACGAGATCCTCGACAAAGTCAAGGCCGAGAGAGGTACGGGTACGCCCCCTACCTGCCCATTAAGACCGCTCCGTGTCCCGTGAGAGCGCCGAGGGTGAACGTGGCGACCGATTTCCTCCCTCTGATTGTTTTTCAGACACAAACAAGAAGCTGAAAGAAGCAAATCAGAAGCTGGAGGTGCAGTTCCTGCAGCAGAAGCAGCAGCTGGAGGAACTGAACGAGCAGCTCAAGTTTTACAGTCGGGTGAGCAGATGAATCAAATCCTCTCGCCTGCTGCAGGTTTGGTGTGTGTGACATCACCGTGCTCTTCACAGGGGAGCGACTATGACGTGGCCGAACTCACCGAGGCGCTGCTGCTCGTCAAAGTGAGTGCCCGTCACACGCCGCTGCCGTCGTTACTGCGATCATACACAGCCCAGATTCAGTCTCACGTCTCGCCTTTTGTCTGTAACATCATCGTCTATCAGACACGTAAATCCCAGAGGAGTGGAGATCTGGACTTCCTGAGGGAGGCGGAGGAGGAAACGGGCGGCACCAGCATGGAAAACGCCATTAAGGAGCTGCGAGCCGCTCACGCCGAAACCATCCAGGAGCTGGAAAAGACCCGGAGCCTCCTGAGCACGGAGAGCCGGATCAGCCAAGGCTACAAGGTGGAGCAAACACACCCGCCCACTTTTATTCTTACTGTATGCAAAGCAGCAAGGGGAGGGGTCAGAGTGGAACCTGATCACGTTTGTTGTGCTGAGCAGAATCTATTTCCTTTCTTGTGGCCGCAGGCCGAGCTGGACGCCGCGCTACGCAAGATGGACGCCGACAAACTCGAGTACGAGCAGAAGCTAGAACGCCAGGCTCAGCTGCTGGACGCCAGGGCAACGAAGATCAGGAAACTGGAAGGTTCCCGCCCACCCAAGCATCCATCCAGTTCTCCTGCTGATGTTCAGTTTAAAGAATAAATGAACCGTTGATGATGAGGTTTCTCTGCTCCGCAGCTCAGCTCAGAGACATCGCCTACGGGACCAAAACCTACAGCGTCAAAGCGGACGCCACAGCTGAGGACGAGGCCGACGAATCTGGCGAAGCGCTTCACCTGGAGAGTGGAGAAAACCTGCTGGAGCTTCAGATAGTAGGCGTCACGCTGTCTGGCTCTGCCCTGCAGATGCTGGGCGAAGCTGAGCCCGCCACCTTCTGTACGTACGCCTTCTACGTGTTCGAGCTGCACGCCACACCGGTGGTGACGGGCCACAGTCCAAAATACAACTTTACTTCTAAGTACGTGGTTAGCGTGGACGAACGCTTCCTCGACTACCTCCACCGGGGCGCGGTGAGGGTGGAGCTGCACGAAGCGCTCGGTCTGGACTGGAGGACGCTGGCGGCTGGCGAGCTTCATCTGCAGCAGCTGCTGGAACAGGACGGGAAGGTTCACGGCAGCGTGGCGCTCGTCGGTGAGTCATTGGTCTGTGGGGGGAGGGAGAGACTGACATAAGCACAGACTGAGAGACAGCCAAAGAGCTGCTCGTGTAAAGGCTCAGGCTCACTGACAGAGTCCATGTTTCATTTGTCACACACACAGACACACACAGACACACACAGACACAAGAACAACACTGAACAGGTGCAGACCGACAGCGAGCAGTGAACAACCGTTACCGGGTGCATCACTAAAGTACATTATTTTGTTATTAAGTGCATGAGCAGTGTAGAGAGTCCAGTCCAGCATCACTCGGTGTGGACACACTGCAGGTCAGGGAGCTCTGAGCGAGCGGTGCATCCAGCAGAGCGCACCGCTCTTTGGAGAGCTCGTCTATCCCGATGCTGTTCCTCCACCTTCAGAGGGAGGTGGAGGTCTGAGGAAGAAGAGACGCTTCTTTAAAAAGATGTTTAGCGCCATCTGCTGTCAGTACGGAACATGACGTCATGAGTTTGGTTGGTTGTGGCTAGCAGACTTAACATAAACTAATGTGAGTCTGTTAGCTGCAACCAACCACATGACGTTACATCTAATGTAAATTAGCCTTTATAAGGGGAGCGCCTCATGTCCGCTCTAAGCTCAAATATGTACAAGGTGAGAGTAGGGCCGAGGACACAACCTGGATATTTACCTTCCTGTGTGTCATGAGGGGCCGTGTGACCCGCGAGCCAGCTCAGTGACGGCCGGATCCACGCGGTCTGCGGGCTGGCGGCTGTACTTGACGATGACGGTAGACTCGGCGACTGTCGGTGATGCTCGATGAAAACGCGTCGTCAGATGAACGCTCGTGTGCAAACCTCTTTCAGGGTCGCGTGATGAGGCGCGCTGCTTCGGCTCCTTGGAGTTCTGGCTCAGGCTGAGGGTGCCCATGACGGAGACGCTGCGACTGTACCGAGAGAAGATGAAGGCGGTGAGCTTCATCATCACCCGTCATCACTCAGATACACGAGCAGGAGGATACACCCACGGTGTACACACACCTGAGCAGGTGAAGGTTCTCACTCGTGTCGTTTCTCCTCAGCCTCCGCCAACGACCGGCGACTGGAACGAGCTCTTCATCACCGTCCGCCGCTGCTCCGGCCTTCAGCCGCGAGGCTCCTGGCAGCCGAGCCCCTATGTCGTCTACAAGTTCTTTCACTTCCCCGACCACCCCACCGCCACCGTTCACAACCGCCAGGACCCCGACTTCCATGACCTCAGGTCGTACTCCGTCTCGATGGATGCGGACCTGGACCGGTACCTGAAGTCGGAGGTCCTTCAGTTCTACGTGTTCGACTACAAAGAGGAGCAGATGGACACGTACCTGGGGAAGGCCCGAGTCCCTCTGAGGACGCTGACCCACGACGAGAGCCTCACAGGTGAGTCAGGTGTTTGTAGC
>NC_137930.1:954518-1047018 GCF_963969265.1 Rhamphochromis sp. 'chilingali'
GCATAAAGAGGGAAACACATCATGTAGCAATTTCAAATATCCAGTGGCCTTGAGGTTTCCATTGATGAAGAATGGACCCACTATCGTTGTCCCCATATACCACACCAAACCATCACTTTTGTTGTTCCAACAGTCTTGGAGGGATCCATCCAGTGTGGGTTAGTGTCAGACCAATAGCGGTGATTTTGTTTGTTAACACCATTCACATAAAAGTTTGTCTCATCACTGAACAAAATCTTCTGCGTGAACTGAGGGTCCTGTTCCAGTTTTTGTTTTGCCCATTCTGCAAATTCTGTGGCCGATCTGGGTCATCCTCGCTGAGATGCTGCAGCAGCTGGAGTTTGTAAGGGTGCCATTTGTGAGTAGCTAATATCCGCCCAAGGGATGTTGGACTAATGCCACTCTCCAGTGACATGCGGCGAGTGCTACGCTGTGGGCTCTTGCTGAATGAAGCTAGGACAGCCACTGATGTTTCTTCATTAGTGACAGTTTTCTAGCGTCCACATTTTGGCAAATCCAACACTGAACCAGTTTCACCAAACTTAGCAAGCAGTTTGCTGACTGTAGCATGGGAGATGGGTGGTCTCGTAGGGTGTGTTGCATTGAAATCTGCTGCAATGACCCGGTTACTGCGTTCACCAGATATCAACACGATTTCGATCCTCACGTGTTAACCTCTTCGACATGTCAATGGCTGTGAACAAAGAGAAACTTGTAAATAACTCATGAAAGAATAAAGTTACGTTGAAACCAAGCACACCATTGTTGTTCTTGTGACATTACCAATAAGTTTGATGTGTCACATGGCCCTCTTCCTATTGAAAAAACAAAAGTTGTATCCAAGATGGCCGACTTCTAAATGGCCACCATGGTCACCGCCCATCTTGAGGAGTTTGCCCCCTCACATATACTAATGTGCCACAAACAGGACTTTATATCACCAACCATTCCCCTGTTATTACGCTGTATCCATATAAATGCCCACCCTGTAGAACAGCCAGAGTCCAGGTGCTGGCAGGCTATGCTAACGGGACCGTCCTTTCCCAACAGAATCCGGTTCACAGTGGTGAGCGAGCCTCCAGAGGAAGAGGAGCAGGAGAGGGAGTGTGAGGATGTGGGCGTGGCCTTCCTGAGGATCCCTGACATCCTGGAGAAACAGCGAGACGTGACAGAGGAGCGTTTGAGCGGTCAGCACGCACCGAAACGATAACCACCAACAACACGACCACAGCAGCCTTTAAAGTTCTTAAAAGCAGAGACGCAGGAAACAAATGCTTTTCCTAATGTTCACCATTTTAGCTGATCTAGATTACGACCTCCAAATAACAGTGTTTGCTCGAGCGGCTTTCTCAGTGGTCCAGACCATCCTGCAGCTCACAGCATTTGTCTTTGAGCAGCTGGCGAGTCTCTGCCTCTCTGGGTTAAATCTAGATGTCAGAATAGAAGCAGTCAGTCCCTCGTTCAGTATTTCCGTTTGTATTCCTGCACGTTGACATGATACGGTAGCATCGGTCCCTCCCAGATCCAGGACACATGCTATGGTAACAGTTTTTGGCGTTCTAGCCTCGTGGTTTCTCTCACCATCACAAACATGCTTGATTGTTGCAGACCTGCTGAGTCGAGGAAACCTCTGTGAAAGACGTTCTTAATTTTAATTAATTAATGAATTTTTTAGTGTTGTGAGGGGAATAGTTCCTCTTTGAAAACGTGCGTGTCTGAGCCCACAGTAGGTAACGTGGGTAAAACTGTGGGGCTGTGTGGCCAATCCACACTTATTCCATCCAGGCCCGACATGGGTCATCCCTGGATTACTGCTGCACTGATGATCCTTCAGCACGAAGCGGACAAGCGAAGTGCGACTGTGGGGCGACTCTCATCTGGACTCATTCAGATTGCACTCAGGCTGCGAGATATCAAAAGGCCGAGGAGAAAGCACGAGTCGTTTCGACATGAGCGCGTCTGCCGTCCGCAGGGGAAACTCGAGGCCTAGGTTTCACGTCAGCCGAGTGATGTTGACGAATTCCTCACTACATAAATGGCCGTCTGCTCAGCCGCGCCCGCTCAGTCCACGTACACGCGGGTGTGCTCGACCGTGACATCACCGTAACACAAACATGTTTACTTTGTCTCGTATTTCCGACCATGTCTGCCACTGATTTTCACACGTTCCTCCTCTCCCTGTGCTGCTGGGGTCTGTGTCACATCATGATAGCGATATCATCCACCCTGCACGTGTGTGTCTGTGTGTTTTTACTCCTGCAAACACAACGTGATTTGTGGAGTTTGTGTCTCCTGCTGTGACGACCGTGTGAACTCCAGGGAGCTCGCTCTCTTCACCGTGATGTAGTGATGTGTCGGTCGCGAACGAGACGCCTCTTACAGCCGACTCTTTGAAGTGAACAACGTGAGCCGGCTCCGAGTGCTTGTGTATAAATACACAAACAATACACATGAAATAGACATGAAAGAGTGAGTAATACTTACCTGATGCAGTGTAAAATGATCCCAGTACTGCAGCGAGGGCTGAGCAGTTACAAACAGCAGAATAAACAAATAACAAACTAAAACCGTCTGAGTCTGACAGACTGAAACCCAAAATCATTCCCTGAATAATCACAGTACACGTGTGTGCGTCTGTGTGTTTGCAGTGCTGGACGTGGAGGACAGCAGCGAGGTGGTCGGCACCCTGACGGTGTCCGTGGAGTGTCTGGAGGCTCTGCGCTCCATCATGGAGGAGGAGGAGACCGCCATCAGCAGGCTGTGAGAGGCGTCTCAAATGTGACGTCTCTGTTGTTTCAAAGCGGTGAATAAAGAGGACTGTGCTGAAGTCTGCTGTGAGCCTGTGAATATGATTCATTGTTTGCTCTTCTGCAGTTTCACTGTTTGTGAGCGAGAAACAAAGCGTGCCTTAAATTTTGTCCTTCCTGCACGAACGTTTCGATTCTGTACAAAGAGGATGTGTCTGCAGCTGTGGCTTAGAAAGACATAAATCATGTTTCTGACGTTAATGCATAAAATCAGCTGTGATGTCTCGGTGTGGGGAAAAGAATCACAATCATTGTTGAAGTCATATTTCAAGTTGGAGTGGGGTAGAAGAAGGATTATGGAAGGAGCACTTCATCGAAGAACCACAAACACACACAACAAAACACAGTATAACACAAATGATGCCTCGTGTCAGGCGAAGCATTGATAACATAACACATGCGCAACATAAGATTCATTTACCGTCATTACGTCAGCACACAAGATTCACATCCATCAGTTTTCACAGTGGGCAAAAAACTGTTGTTTTGATTGGTTTTCTTCTTGCTTTGATAAAAATCTTCTTCCTGTCTGAGTCCTCTCGTCTGTCCGTGCTGAAACAACATTACACAAAGTGATGGGCTCCTCTGTAACAAGAATATTTCTAATAAATACAAGAATAAAGCAACTAAGCTTCTTTTTTTTCTCTTATGAGTCACATGTTTCACCCTTTTATCGTTGTTTTTTCATATTTTTCTTCATTCACACTGTTTTTATCCTATAATTTTGATCTCATTTTACCTCCGTACGGTGACGTAAGAATGGGAAAAGCTGCACGTTCGGTGAATCTGTGTGTTGTGAGTAGAATAAAACAATGATTGGAACAGAATGTGCTTAAGTTTACTTAGATAACAGGGAGTGACTGTAATTTGGAAGAACGGGAAATGATTCATAAGTGTGTTTTTTAGGATGACTTTGTCAACCCCTGTTTACAGGACTATAGTGGACTTTGTTCAAACCAGTTGGTTTAGCTGTAAGTCCTGGTGTGTAACTGTGCAGAGTAAGGGATTTATTGACAGTGGGGGTCTGCCTGTCATGAATGCCACAGTTACAAGCCCCCCCCCCCCAGACTGAACAATAGAATTAGTGGAAAACTACTGAAGAGGGGTGACACAGTTCCCATGAACTGAGAAAAGCCAAGCGTGCAGCTGCCAAGATGCCACTTGCCACCAGTTTGGCCATATTTCAGAGCTGCAACATCACTGGAGTGCCCAAAAGCACAAGGTGTGCAATACTCAGAGACATGGCCAAGGTAAGAAAGGCTGAAAGACGACCACCACTGAACAAGACACACAAGCTGAAACGTCAAGACTGGGCCAAGAAATATCTCAAGACTGGTTTTTCTAAGGTTTTATGGACTGATGAAATGAGAGTGAGTCTTGATGGGCCAGATGGATGGGCCCGTGGCTGGATTGGTAAAGGGCAGAGAGCTCCAGTCCCACTCAGACGCCAGCAAGGTGGAGGTGGAGTACTGGTTTGGGCTGGTATCATCAAAGATGAGCTTGTGGGGCCTTTTCGGGTTGAGGATGGAGTCAAGCTCAACTCCCAGTCCTACTGCCAGTTTCTGGAAGACACCTTCTTCAAGCAGTGGTACAGGAAGAAGTCTGCATCCTTCAAGAAAAACATGATTTTCATGCAGGACAATGCTCCATCACACGCGTCCAAGTACTCCACAGCGTGGCTGGCAAGAAAGGGTATAAAAGAAGAAAAACTAATGACATGGCCTCCTTGTTCACCTGATCTGAACCCCATTGAGAACCTGTGGTCCATCATCAAATGTGAGATTTACAAGGAGGGAAAACAGTACACCTCTCTGAACAGTGTCTGGGAGGCTGTGGTTGCTGCTGCACGCAATGTTGATGGTGAACAGATCAAAACACTGACAGAATCCATGGATGGCAGGCTTTTGAGTGTCCTTGCAAAGAAAGGTGGCTATATTGGTCGCTGATTTGTTTTTGTTTTGTTTTTGAATGTCAGAAATGTATATTTGTGAATGTGGAGATGTTATATTGGTGTCACTGGTAAAAATAAATAATTGAAATGGGTATATATTTGTTTTTTGTTAAGTTGCCTAATAATTCTGCACAGTAATAGTCACCTGCACACACAGATATCCCCCTAAAATAGCTCAAACTAAAAACTACTTCCACAAACATTCAGCTTTGATATTAATGAGTTTTTTGGGTTCATTGAGAACATGGTTGTTGTTCAATAATAACATTATTCCTCAAAAATACAACTTGCCTAATAATTCTGCACTCCCTGTACACTCAAAAAAATAACTCTTTAAATGAACATAAAAAAATCATGGAAAGAATTTCCACGTGATTAAATTGCTTTATTTTAGCATTATGCAATTCTGTTACTCCAACTTAATGCACTCAAGTTGGACCAACTTAATTAAAGATTGATGAATCAACGTATTTACTGCATTTTGATCCAATATATTTTAATAGTGTTGATCCAACTTAAAGAGTTTTGTTCCAACTCAATTCAGTAGGTTTTCTCCAACTAATTTACTAAATTTGGTCCCAGCTTAAGTTAATTGAGTTGAACCAACTCATACAAATTAAGTTATTCCAACACAAGTCTTTAATGCTAATAGAAAGCAATTTAATCACGTGGAAATTCTTTCCATGATTATTTTAAGTTAATTTAAAGAGTAATTTTTTGGAGCATTTAACAAAGTCTAGAGTCTGGTTAACATACATTTCACTATTACATCTAAAAGGTAAATAAAAATTTGTCATACACATCTTTTTGTTTTCTCCAATTTATTGAATTTATAGCAAATTTCACATAATGTATAAAGAATACATGAAATGCAAGTACAAGTTACATAACAGAAAAAAAAGTAGTGGACAAAGTGGAAAGTTAACCTGTTAAAACAATTTTTTAACAACAATGAATGGCTGAATCAGGTGATTTTCCGATGACTAATACAACTACTTTGAAGGTCAACAGATGCACTTTCAAAAAAGAAAATATCTGCAATTATTTTAGGTTCATGGTCCAGATACATGGTGTAGCTGTTGTAATGGAAACATTTCTCAACGAGAAAATAGTGTTTTGAGAACCTGTACTTTGTGTGCTGTTGGATAGTTCGTGTGCATCTAATTCCATAAGAATCTTCTGCAGGACCTCAAAGGTGTACCTGAGTTCCAGAGGGTAGCTCAGGTTCAGTGAATAGACCAGACCAAGCAACATTGTCACTGCAAAAACTACATTGCCCAACTCACCCATCACTTCCACCCCCTCTAGAACAATCACAACATCCTGAGGGTCATCGCCAGGCTCCGCACCCTCTGACCGAATGACACAGATTCCAAAGACTGTCTCTGCTATGGCAGTGGCGATGCTTGTTATCAACTTCCTGTGACAATAAAACAAACAAAAAAAAGATAATGATTTCTCACTAATGTCCATTGCAAACAGTTTTAAAAGTAAATATCTGTTTTACATTAATGTAAAATACCTAAAAGCTTTATTCATTCAAGCCTTATAATAATGTAAATGTAATCAAAAATGACTGCCCGATATTTTTCCTGACTCAAGAGAAGTTCATTCAATACCTCAACAATGTCTTTCAAAATCTTGAGTTGTGATAGGGGTGACTGTGGCACAGGAGGTAGAGCAAGTTGTCTACTGGTTTAATCCCTGGCTTCTCTAATCTGATACTAAAACTATCAATGGGTAACATACTGAACCCCAAGTTGCTCCTGATACATCCATTGAAGTGTAAATGTTACATAAAAATCTTGTATGAATGTGTGTATGAATGAGGTTATTATAATGATATTATAATAATGATAGTATAAAACACTCAAGAATGGTGCGTGTAGTATCCAGTGAGAAACTTAAAGCTCTTACTTTTCCTATTTTAAAAGGTATTTTTTACAGCCACCGGTAATTTATAGGAAAACCCCATCCCCTGAAACTTTTTGTATGTAGTTCAAGCTTATCTTTGATCATCTCCTTAGTTAAGGATACAGGCAAGTTAACATACCAGGTAATTCTTCACCAGCTTCTCAGGATCTTCATTCAGGTACAAGCAAAGACCTTTGGCGATGTATTCTCTTCTGATTTCAACAGCATCAGTCTTTATACACAGAGGGGGAAAAAAACAAATATATACGGAAATCCATCTCAACGACCTAGCAGTGGGATTAAAGAACTTTTAGTTGAATTACCAGGAATTTGTGAGAAATACAGAGGCTATTGTTTTACAGTCTTAATCTTTTCAAATAGTATTTATGCATTTTAGACAAGTCTGTCATTTTAATATTGTTTTGTAATTTGTGTATTAATTTAATCATGCCATACCCCCAATTCAAGAAAGTTTAGATGATGTGTACATAAAATCAGAATGCAATGTTTTCTTGGTCTCAAAACTATATGTCTCTTACAAATGAATATATTAAATTTTTAACATGGGAATGTGATAATTTTTAAGAAAAATATTAGCTCACCATGAATTTGATGAACTGGCCTGCCAGCTCTCCAGACCTTTCACCACCTGATAAGATTAAACATTTATTAAATTTACAGGAGGGAACTGGAAGTCTCCAAGTTTATTAAGTAGAAAAATATTTAATTTCAAAAAAATTAAAAAACAGGAAAACATATCTGTTCATGTTTTGTCTTTCCTCCTCAGTGTACTAAAAACACATAAATTGTTAAATAAACCACTGTCCATCAGTTGCAACTTACAAACTTACAAATTTCAACAACCCACACGTAAAATGTAAATTTATCACAACAGTCTCTGTGGTAGAGCCAAACTAGCTTATGTGCAGAGGTTAAGTTATAAACAATATCTATATTTGGAGTAGCTAAGTCTTTCATATTAGGCTATCATGCTAGCATGACATTGTGCTATATTCTTGCACTAACGTGTTAGCTAGCTAGAATGGCATAAACAAACAGATATTTTAAAAAACAAAAACAAAAAACAAATGTGAATAAATAGAACTGAAAAGAATCGACAAACTAATGATACCTTTGTGCAAAAAGTATTTTCATCAAGATGGATGAAGATAGATTCACTCTTACCTTTCCAAGATGACCGTGAAGCAAACCATGTGCTTTCCTGCCTCTTGTTGTTTAGAATCTCACGTGATCTTGTGATATCGCGAGTCTTTAAGGCAGCTAACCACTCTTGTTAGATTTTATCATGTCATATCAACAAGAATAAATTTAAGAGGCGCTAAGTTGATAAATTTCATGTAGATCTTATATGATTTTATTACGTTCACCTTAGAAACATAAATTCATTGTGTACAAATTACATGTTAGAGTCTTGTAAATGCAATAACCACCAAATTTCACTTTTTTGAGTGTATAGTGGGATCTCCCAGTGTGCACTGGTAATAAAGCTTTGATGAAAAATACTTCAGCTTCATGTGACTCTTCTCCAGCTGAATATCAAAAGGATCGGTGAGGTCAAGACGTGAACGTCAGCAGTATCAGGAATAACAAACTTATAAAGATAATAAAAGTCTAGTTAAACCATGTGACAAACCCGGACTCACCTGTGGGGTTAAACGTGTTTCTGCTCTGCTCCATGTTGTTTTTGTGAGGGCTGTGGGATGTCAGCTCCAGCTGACACGGAGGAGGAGGAGGAGGTGAGGAGGAGGTGAGGACGGAGCTCAGAGGAGACAGAGAGCAGCTGAGGACGGAGGAAGACTCGCCGCAGCAGATAAATGTGAGTCTGACTTTAATTTGTGAAACTAATATTTTAAGGATTTTCAGGAAAAGATGGATTTCAGAGACTTCATGGCTCAGTGAGAGTTTCAGGTTTACACTAAAAGGTCAGTTATCAGAAACCCGTGATCATATTTTGAATACATTTTATTTTGAAGGCAGATTTAAAATGTTTTGGATGATTAGTCTGGGCGGTTTCTGACCTCCATACAGCAGCTCACACTGAAAGCTGTCGCTGCTGTATGGAGGTCAAATAATGCCCGAATGACTACAGAAAAGCAGAAGGATGGAACCTGTACAGACGCGTGGACATTCCTGCTGCTCTCTGATTGGCTGAACTGATCTCGGGAGGTGAGGTGTGAGGCGCAGCTGTGACTCTACGGTCAGAAGCTTTATTTAAAAAACAGCTGAAATTTTTCAGGCTGGGACTCTGAAGGACTTTCAGGTTTGATTGTGGCGATGCTTCGTCGCCTCACGTGTATTATTTGTTGTCTCTGCATCCGACGTCTCCATGACGACGGCATCGCCGCAGATTGTCCCCGTGAGGGAAACCAGCAGGACGCCCACGAGTCCAGCTGCTCGTGAAGGCTGACGGTTCAAATTCCACTCAGATCCCAGCGGAGACTCTGCGATCACGAACCTTCAAGAACTTTACAAACGTGAGAAGCTCAAGTTTGATTTAACAGAACGGGAACGCCATCGTTACCGCCACGGGGAGGAAAAGACTTCAAATACAGCTGCATTAGAGGCTTTGACACAACCTCAACTGGAAGATGATGCTCGTCTCTAAATGTGGGTAAAAGGAGACCTTTCACCTACTGTCACCTGCTCTGAGCACACACCTGTCCCACCTGCTGAGAAGAGCCTGAATGTTTCCCAGAATGCATTGCAGGCTTCAGACTGAGACTCATGCTGTTTTTAACACAGTTTAAATGATCTCCCTGGAAAAGTGATTGCACAGAACCAAATCTGGACTCGATCACCACCAACCAATCAAATGTCTGCATGACATCAGCAACCAAACACACCGGCTTTACAGAAAGATGGAAAAATTAGAATCATGTGATCGTCATCATCACTTTTACCGCTGGTTGCACGCTGGTTTGCATTCTCCAATCATCACTCCTCTTATGAAGGTTGATGCAGTCCGAAGATTTATTACACAGCTGCTCCACAAGAGCTTTTCCTTTTATTTGCCTTGCTGAGTGTCAGGAGCGCCGGCCTCAGTGATTCCTCATGTAGTGCAGTAATAACCTGTTTTGTACATGGCAGAGGGAACCCCTCAGCCTCTGAAGGACACATAGCCGTGCTGTTGCTGCAGTAACAAGAAATGGTGCAAAGAATAAAGATTAAAGGCCAGATGATATCCAAACACCCGTTCTTTCAGCCCGAGCGTGTTTTACAATAATGACGCTGATTTAGACATTCAGATTCACACAGATTGCACATTTGTCCTGCTTCCAAATGATGATGATTTACAAAACAGGCCGGTGTGCTCATTTCATTAATCCAATCCTAGTTTTGCATATGCACAGAGTAAAGTCGTTTAGAATAGAATAGAATTAGAATAGAATTCAACTTTATTGTCATTGCACATGCACAGGTACAGGGCAAGGAAATGCAGTTTGCATCCATCCAGAAGTGCTTTAGTGATATAGATATATTACAATATATATTAGCAATAATATAGATATGTGAGTATATTACAGAAATGGGTCTATTATGGTATGTTATAATGTACACGGTATGAAGTATGTTGTGAATATTCTATAACTAAGTATGTACAGGCTGTAGTGAGTACAAGCTATGTACAGGATATGAACAGGATATAAATATGAAAAACTATACAGAATATGAAATAAATAACTTTACAGAATCTGGGATATACAGCTATACAGAAATGTGAACTATGCAAGTTGTAAACAGTTGTAGGATTAAAGATTATCGAATGTACAGAATGATTATTTACACAGAGCTATACAGTAGTGCAGTTAAGATAAGTGAGATATAATTCCTACAGATAAGTGAGGGTGTGGATAGTTTCTACAGAGGTATATAAAGTGCTGGTGGTTGTGAGTGGTGGTTCAGTCCATGTTATTATTGTGTGTTTGAGGGTACAGTTGTCCATTTGTGACAGTAGATGCGGGAAAGGGTTTGTGAAACTCTGAACTGGTTCTCGTTCTCTTTGAATTTCCGCACGACCTGGTTTCATCTTAAATTCGTTAACACTGTTGACCCTGAAGAGATGTCCCTGCGTCTCGACAAGGACAATATGTTACAGTTTGGAGGAGGACTCAAGCGCAGGACTCCAGTTCTGATGCTCACAAGAAGGATTTATTTACAATTCACCAGGTGTATATACAAGAAGGTGCGGGGGGGTGCTATATACAGCTGAGTGGGGGGAGAAGGGGTCTCCAGGGAAGTCCAGGGGGAAAGCACGCGTTCTTCAGATCATCCACACACACGATCACAGGCTCACACTCTGACACTGCCACACGGGGGAAAATCCAGGAAGCTCTGTAGACAGGGAGACAGGGTTAAGAACGACGCACAGAGGAAAACACTCTTAACTAGACTTTCTGTAGCTTGACTTCACTAACGCGTGGTAGACAATGATCCAGCGACGAACAGCAGTCACCTCTTGGCTTAAATGCTGCTCCCCTTAATGAGACCCAGGTGTCTCATCTCCCGAGGGCGTGGGTCGAGGGCGTGGGTCGAGGGCGTGGGCCGAGGGCGTGAACCCACAGTGAGTTCCGCCCCGGCGAGAGAGAAGAGGAAGAGAAACAGAGAGGGCTGATCAGCGTGCAGCTGATCCGCCTGGCCGTGACACAATAAGGACCAGGACGAGTTTCACCCTTTAAAATATGACAAGAAGAATTTCTGACCAAGTCTAAGCATATGATGAGACAACCTGAGTAATAATATGAGCTAATAAAACACGTAAAAGGAGATTCAAATGGGACCCATCAATCCCAGAGGGACTCAGCAGACTCACAGAGCAGAGCAACTCAGATTCATTCAATTCAGTTTTATTTATAAAAATCACAACAACAGTTGCTTCAAGGAGCTTTATAATGTCAGGTAGATCCTACAATAATACAGAGAAAACCCAACAATCATATGACCCCCTATGAGCAGCACTTTGGCGACAGTGGGAAGGAAAAACTCCCTTTTAACAGGAACAAACCTCCGGCAGAACCAGGCTCAGGGAGGGGCGGGGCCATCTGCTGTGATTGGTTGGGGTGAGAGAAGGAAGACAGGATAAAGACATGCTGTGGAAGAGAGACAGAGGTTAATAACAGATATGATTCAATGCAGAGAGGTCTGTTAACACATGTTCGCTCTGATGGAAGAAGAGTAATTAGGATTACATGAACAGGCAGATCAAAACAAAAAGCTAGGTTTGATGCTTGCTGGCTTGTCCCCACCAGCTGCAGCAGCAAAGCTGGTCACCATGAGTCTGGACGAAGACGCCCGCTGGCTGGAGTGGGTGACCAAACAGTTTGAGACCATCGCCGGAGAGGACAAAGAGATTGACCTGGAGGAGTTCAAAACAGCTCTCAAGGTCAAAGAGGTGAGAATGGACTGGTGAGCAGTTTAGAAAAAACACCTGAAATGGGCCTCAATAACTCGTGTCCTCTAATTGTTCGCAGTCTTTCTTTGCTGAGCGTTTCTTCGCACTGTTCGACTCAGACGGCAGCGGCTCCATCAGCCTGGACGAACTGCTCAAAGCTCTGGACCTCCTGATCCACGGCAACGAGACCGACAAGCTCCGCTTCCTGTTCCAGGTCTACGACGTGGATGGTCAGCATTCGCTCATGCATCAACATTTACAACATTTACAACAAGAGTTATTTTCAAATGTTTCAGTCTGTCTAACAGTTGTAGATAAGAGATAGCTGACGTCCTGAAGCAGGTAGAGGTCAGTTATCAGTTTTGTGGCCATGTTTCATTTTTATAACTCTGTAAAAGGCTGATGGGGTATCATCGTCAGC
Source organism: Rhamphochromis sp. 'chilingali' (assembly GCF_963969265.1). NCBI lineage: Eukaryota > Metazoa > Chordata > Actinopteri > Cichliformes > Cichlidae > Rhamphochromis > Rhamphochromis sp. 'chilingali'. The sequence continues at coordinate 967,022 of NC_137930.1, forward strand.
CCGCCAGGCGACGGGGCAGTTTCACTTAATCCTTTTTGCTTTCTGTAAACAGGCAGCGGTTCAATAGATCCAGACGAGCTGAAAACGGTTCTGAAGTCATGTTTGCGTGAGAGCGCCATCTCACTGCCGGAGGAGAAGCTGGATGACCTCACACTGGCTCTGTTTGAGTCCGCCGATAAGGACAACAGCGGCTCCATCACCTTTGAGGAGCTCAAAGCTGAACTGGAGACGTTCCCCGAGGTGATGGAGAACCTCACCATCAGGTCAGTACTGATGTCTGTTTATACACCTGTAAACCTGCAGACCTGCTAATACACCTGTAAACCTGCAGACCTGTTTATACACCTGTAAACCTGCAGACCTGCTAATACACCTGTAAACCTGCAGACCTGCTAATACACCTGTAAACCTGCAGACCTGTTTATACACCTGTAAACCTGCAGACCTGCTAATACACCTGTAAACCTGCAGACCTGCTAATACACCTGTAAACCTGCAGACCTGTTTATACACCTGTAAACCTGCAGACCTGTTTATACATCTGTAAACCTGCAGACCTGCTAATACACCTGTAAACCTGCAGACCTGTTTATACACCTGTAAACCTGCAGACCTGCTAATACACCTGTAAACCTGCAGACCTGCTAATACACCTGTAAACCTGCAGACCTGCTAATACACCTGTAAACCTGCAGACCTGCTAATACACCTGTAAACCTGCAGACCTGCTAATACACCTGTAAACCTGCAGACCTGCTAATACACCTGTAAACCTGCAGACCTGCTTATACACCTGCAAACCTGCAGACCTGTTTATACACCTGCAAACCTGCAGACCTGTTTATACATCTGTAAACCTGCAGACCTGCTAATACACCTGTAAACCTGCAGACCTGCTAATACACCTGTAAACCTGCAGACCTGTTTATACATCTGTAAACCTGCAGACCTGCTAATACACCTGTAAACCTGCAGACCTGCTAATACACCTGTAAACCTGCAGACCTGCTTATACACCTGTAAACCTGCAGACCTGTTTATACACCTGTAAACCTGCAGACCTGTTTATACATCTGTAAACCTGCAGACCTGCTAATACACCTGTAAACCTGCAGACCTGCTAATACACCTGTAAACCTGCAGACCTGTTTATACATCTGTAAACCTGCAGACCTGTTTATACACCTGTAAACCTGCAGACCTGTTTATACATCTGTAAACCTGCAGACCTGCTAATACACCTGCAAACCTGCAGACCTGTTTATACATCTGTAATCCTGCAGACCTGTTTATACACCTGCAAACCTGCAGACCTGTTTATACACCTGTAAACCTGCAGACCTGTTTATACACCTGTAAACCTGCAGACCTGTTTATACATCTGTAAACCTGCAGACCTGCTAATACACCTGTAAACCTGCAGACCTGCTAATACACCTGTAAACCTGCAGACCTGCTTATACACCTGCAAACCTGCAGACCTGTTTATACACCTGTAAACCTGCAGACCTGTTTATACACCTGTAAACCTGCAGACCTGTTTATACATCTGTAAACCTGCAGACCTGTTTATACATCTGTAAACCTGCAGACCTGCTAATACACCTGCAAACCTGCAGACCTGTTTATACATCTGTAAACCTGCAGACCTGTTTATACATCTGTAAACCTGCAGACCTGTTTATACACCTGTAAACCTGCAGACCTGTTTATACACCTGTAAACCTGCAGACCTGTTTATACACCTGTAAACCTGCAGACCTGTTTATACACCTGTAAACCTGCAGACCTGTTTATACACCTGTAAACCTGCAGACCTGTTTATACACCTGCAAACCTGCAGACCTGTTTATACATCTGTAAACCTGCAGACCTGTTTATACATCTGTAATCCTGCAGACCTGTTTATACACCTGCAAACCTGCAGACCTGTTTATACACCTGTAAACCTGCAGACCTGTTTATACACCTGCAAACCTGCAGACCTGTTTATACACCTGCAAACCTGCAGACCTGTTTATACACCTGCAAACCTGCAGACCTGTTTATACATCTGTAAACCTGCAGACCTGCTAATACACCTGCAAACCTGCAGACCTGTTTATACACCTGTAAACCTGCAGACCTGTTTATACATCTGTAAACCTGCAGACCTGTTTATACACCTGCAAACCTGCAGACCTGTTTATACACCTGCAAACCTGCAGACCTGCTTATACACCTGTAAACCTGCAGACCTGCTTATACACCTGTAAACCTGCAGACCTGTTTATACACCTGTAAACCTGCAGACCTGCTAATACACCTGTAAACCTGCAGACCTGTTTATACACCTGTAAACCTGCAGACCTGTTTATACATCTGCAAACCTGCAGACCTGTTTATACATCTGTAAACCTGCAGACCTGTTTATACACCTGCAAACCTGCAGACCTGTTTATACACCTGCAAACCTGCAGACCTGCTTATACACCTGTAAACCTGCAGACCTGTTTATACACCTGTAAACCTGCAGACCTGCTAATACACCTGTAAACCTGCAGACCTGCTTATACACCTGCAAACCTGCAGACCTGTTTATACACCTGTAAACCTGCAGACCTGTTTATACACCTGTAAACCTGCAGACCTGCTTATACACCTGTAAACCTGCAGACCTGTCTATAAACCTGTAAACCTGCAGACCTGCTAATACACCTGTAAACCTGCAGACCTGTTTATACACCTGTAAACCTGCAGACCCGTCTATACACCTGTAAACTTGCAGACCCGTCTATACACCTGTAAACCTGCAGACCTGTTTATACACCTGTAAACCTGCAGACCCGTCTATACACCTGTAAACTTGCAGACCCGTCTATACACCTGTAAACCTGCAGACCTGTCTATAAACCTGTAAACCTGCAGACCTGCTAATACACCTGTAAACCTGCAGACCTGTTTATACACCTGTAAACCTGCAGACCTGTCTATACATCTGTAAACCTGCAGACCCGTCTATACACCTGTAAACCTGCAGACCTGTCTATAAACCTGTAAACCTGCAGACCTGTTTATACACCTGTAAACCTGCAGACCTGTTTATACACCTGTAAACCTGCAGACCCGTCTATACACCTGTAAACCTGCAGACCCGTCTATACACCTGTAAACCTGCAGACCTGTTTATACACCTGTAATCCTGCAGACCTGTTTATACACCTGTAAACCTGCAGACCTGCTAATACACCTGTAAACCTGCAGACCTGTTTATACACCTGTAAACCTGCAGACCTGTTTATACACCTGTAAACCTGCAGACCTGCTAATACACCTGTTCTGTTTTTCATCTTCCCCTCAGCGCTGCTAACTGGCTGAAGCCTCCTGATCTGGACCAGAAGAAGCGTCACACCCCTCGCTACCTGACCCGGGCCTACTGGCAGAACAACAGCCGGAAGCTGCTGTTCCTGGCTGTGTACTCCCTCCTTAATCTGCTGCTGTTCATCGTCGCCATGTTGCGCCACAGCTACGGTGGGCCTTGGTTCATGGTGGCCAAAGGCTGCGGCCAGTGCCTCAACTTTAACTGCACCTTCGTCATGGTATGACACAAACTGCATCCTTACGTGTCTGTGCCTCTTTCCCTCCATCGTGGTGCCGGTGCAAGAAATGGCTTCCGGTCGAGAGCCGGTTCTCCCACCGTGCCTTTTCGGCTTCAGCCTGCATTTCCATTAGCATCATGTTCCATTCACACTATGGTGGACATGCGATGTGGGCTGCATAAGTGGAACATCTAAAAGGCCGTCTTTGCTGCATTAACCCCTGACATAGCCACCATCGGGTCCAGTCTGGACCAGTTGGAAGCAGTGAAACCAGTTCTAATGCCAGCACCACATGGCGCCACATTTCTACACATAACACTCATGAAAAGGTTTTTAAATTTGATGCACTACTCACAGCAGATGATACCTAAACCTATCAGAGCTGTATCAGAGGAGAACTAAACTGATTGTGGATATAAAACAGTAATTTTACGCTGACTGATTTTTTCTGTCTACACAAAAAAAGCAACAAAAGCAATAAAGTAACAAACGTGCAGCTGCTCCTGTTTATGTGGGTGCTGTCTGTACCAACCACAGTATTTATCACAGTCATTAAACTCATGATCACCCAGCAGAATGAAGCCACCAGTTAACCCAGCTAAACCTGTGAGGCAATAATCATTGCACCACAGCTGAGTACTTTCACACAAAGGAAAGGAATCAGCAGAGAGGGGGCTGTGCTGTGTCTTAGTGTCCAGCAGAGGGCAGCACAGACGTTTCCTTCTCTATTTATCTTGTGCAGTGCAGCTGAAAACAAAACACACATGTGCTGATTCAAATCAGAGCTGCCTGCAAACTCAGATAAAGCCAGGAAAGAGGAAACACCCAGGAGTCAGATCAGCACATAAGCTGCATCACTGAGCTTGGACCCGCTGCACCATCCTGTGATTCAGAGTGGTGTCACATGACAGTATGAGCGTAAGTCCAGCTGAAATCTCAGCACACGCGTGTTGTGGTGGCGTCTTCGTTTCCAGGTGCTGATGCTGCGGCGCTGTTTGACCTGGCTCAGGGCCACGTGGGTGGTGAGGGTGTTTCCTCTGGATCAGAACATCCTGCTGCACCAGATTGTGGGCTGCGCCATCCTCGGATTCACGCTGGTGCACACCGCCGCACACGCCTTTAACTTCGGTATAAGCACACACCCACAAGCACACAGGTGTATACAGGTGTAAACAGGTGTAGACTGGCGTCCCGGTGCTGTTTGTCTCAGTCCAGATGACGGAGAGCGGTGAGTACAGCCTGTGGGAGTACCTGCTGACCACCCGCCCTGGGATTGGCTGGGTGAAGGGGACAGCCTCGCTGACTGGAGTCGTCCTGCAGGTGCTGATCTGCCTCATGGTGCTCTGCTCCAGCACGTTCGTGCGCCGCAGCGGACACTTCGAGGTAATAGACACGGTTTTCTCTGTGTGCGTGGTCTGCTTCCTGCCGCGAGATGCTGACCGCCGTTTCCTCCGCAGGTCTTTTACTGGTCTCACCTGTCCTATGTGTGGGTTTGGATCCTGCTGATCATTCACTGTGCAAACTTCTGGAAGTGGTTCGTGGTTCCAGGTCTGGTGTTCGTGCTGGAGAAGATCGTGGGGATTGCCGTGTCCCATATGGGAGGCCTCTACATCGTGGAGGTCAACCTGCTGCCTTCCAAGGTGCCGAACACAAAGCGAGCCCGGCGCCCCGATCGGCGCCCGAGGTCCACCGATGTCTGATGGTGTTTTTTGTCTGTCAGGTGACTCATCTGGTGATCAAGCGTCCCCAGTTCTTCCAGTTCAAACCTGGAGATTATGTCTTCATCAACATCCCAGTGATCGCCAAATATGAGTGGCACCCGTTCACCATCAGCAGCGCTCCCGAGCAGTCAGGTACACCTCACACTCTCAGCACTGAAACAGTCCTCATAGGTTCAGCCGGTCCCAGACTTTTGGATGCGCTCTCAGGGCTTTCTGTCCGCTGGACTGCAGTGGAGTCTGAGCTCTACGTTACACATGAGGTAACATTTCTAGTAAAAAAACCCGCAGATTCCACCTGCTGACACTGAGAACAATGAGCTGAAAGACTCCAGCAGGTATAACTGTGGATGGGAATGGCAGAACCTTTCAGCTTAGAACGTTGGTTTGTGTTTATTGATCCTCTCTGATGAGATTTCAGGTAAAAGCTTCGGTCTCCTTTTTGTTTAGTTTCTCTGGGTGGGTTTTAACCGTCTAATGAAACTGGTGTAAGTTCTGTGTCTTCACTTGTCGTTCTGCAGATACTCTGTGGCTGCACATCCGCTCGCTGGGCCAGTGGACCACCCGGCTGTATGAGTACTTCAGAGAGCTGGAGAGCGAGGCTCTGGGTCCCAACAGACTCGCCACCAGCCTGCGGAAGCGCCGGCAGCTGCCGAGAGCTCAGGTTAGACTCTGACACACCTGCACTCGCTGGGTCTCCGCCTGCTTCCTGTGCGTGACATCTCCAATGTGGTTTCCTGTAGGACGACATGTTCAGCTCTGCCGATGGTAACGGAGCCGTGGCGTCTAATGAGGACGGCGCCATCGAGCTGACGATGTACCGACAGAGCGGCTCGCCGTCGGGCGAGGCCTCCGAGTCCGGAGATCAGGGACTCGTGCAACCTTTTCCAGACGGTCTGGGATCAGCAGAGCGAGGAGAGGTCAGGAGGAGAGTTCAGCCTTTAACAAATATGAATCTACTGCACTGAGAAGAACGAACCACATCATAAGTCTGAGACATTCATCCCTGCGTCGTAATGATCGCTATGAAGGGCCAGACATGTAAAGTTTATCTACATGCTTCAATAAATCAGCAACATAAATACAAATATCCTCGATCATATTGTTGGAAATCTCTGTTATTAGTTCCAGAAAACATGTAGTTAAATAACACCTGCATCTGCAAGCCACTTTGCCCCCCTCCTTACTGAAATATATTTGAACCATTTTCTTTGCCCAGTAAACTTACAGAAATCTGATGACACCTTCAATGTGTGTTTGGTTTACTGACAGAAGAGTTTTAGTACATGTGTTTCTGGTTTTCTTCTAAACTGCAGGTTTCTGCCAAGCTGACTGAGAACCACAGATTCTGCAACATCAAGGTGAGGAGCTCAGAGCATGAATCAGTTTTTATATGATTGTGTATAAGTTACAGTGAGAAGAGCTCTGTGGCAGTGTTGAACCAGCAGACAATTATTATCATTATTTTATCAGCCTTCGCACACAGTATCAGGTTTTCCCCTGAAAGTCCAAAAAGCCCAAAATTTGGAGGTTGGGTGGAGGAACATGTTATTAAAATGGACTTAAACTCCCTGACAGTTGGTAGTTCAGGCAGTTTCGGCTCCTTATAGGGCAGCAAGAGATTCATATGTTCAGATTCAGATTCTTCGGTTTATGTGTGAAAAACTTGGTTTGGGTTTACACCAGGGGTGGGCAATCTCAGTCCACGAGGGCTGGTGTCCCCTGCAGGTTTTAGTTGTGTCCTCGAACCAACACAGCTGGTTTAAATGGCTAAATTAGCTCCTCAACATGTCCTGAAGTTCTCCAGAGGCCTGGTAACGAACTAATCATGTGATTGACCCAGGGTGAGATCTAAAACCTGCAGGACACCGGCCCTCGTGGACTGAGATTGCCCACCCCTGGTTTACACTGACAGGTTTGATTTTGCAACGTTTTTCTCTATGATGTGAAATTTTCTTCCTGTTAAAATAATTTAATATGAGTTTGAAAAAAACATTTTTTATTTGTATTTCTGATTTTTTTGTGAAGCACATTGTGATTTTTATCTGTGAAATGTGCTATAAATACATTTTACTTACTTACTATGTGCACACAAAAAGGATTTTTCCATGTTTTTGCAGTGAGACCTGGCAGATCCATCACATTGCCTTTGCTTCGTTCTCAGCACTGTTTATATCATCTGTATTTCTTTGTAGAAAGAGTTTGTGTAAAAACCGACTCTGCTGGGAAAATAGAGCTCAAAGAGAGCGAACATTGGTCAGAGTCATTGTGCTGTTTCTGAAAAACTTACAACTTTAGCCGAAACTACATAGGACCGAGAGTAGAACCCTGAGGAACACCTCTGACACTGTGGGTGAAACCGTTAACCTTCAGCTGACACAGGCGTAGTTTGTCAGGAATCGCTCGTTTCAGACGCAGCTTCTTGTTGAATGTCTGCCATGTGACAGTGTTACGTAGACGGGCCGTACGGGACTCCGACACGGCAGATCTTTGCCTCCGAACACGCCGTTCTGATCGGGGCAGGAATCGGCATCACACCCTTCGCCTCCATCCTGCAAAGCATCATGTACCGGTAAGACGCCCACAGACCTGTGCTCCACCCCTCAGTCCCTCCATCAGCCCAGCTGTTCAGTTCAAGTCATGTGTAAACTGCAAGTTTATAATCAGCTGTAATCTGTCGACATGCTGGACGTTTATTCAGGATCTCTCCTCATTGCTCTGCTGTGATAATATAATCAATGAGAATAAGCTCCAGTGATGTCCTCTTTCAGCTTTGCCAGAAAATAGAGTTATGTGATACTGGATCATTTTCAACAATAAATAAAAAGTTGTTCATTTTTTTTTACTTTTAGGACTCAGAAGGTTAGACGCGTTATAATTACGTCTCTCGTGTTCAGTCACCCTCTCCACCGTTTGTTTTTTACAGTGAGTAAAATCATGAAATTAATATAAAACTGACTCCAGGTGTTTCTGCGGCTCAGGTACCGCATGAGGAAGCAGAACTGTCCCAGCTGTAAATACTCGTGGTGCGAGAACATCAAAGACAGCGAGATGAAGCTGCGCAAAGTAAGAAAAGTGCATCCCAACAACAGCTCACTGTACTGCAATGAAGCACACGTGGACACCAGGATGTTCTTCACCCTGCAGGTTGACTTCATCTGGATCAACAGAGACCAGAAGTCCTTCGAGTGGTTTGTCAGTTTGCTCACCAAACTGGAGATGGACCAGGCCGACGAGGAGCCGGAAGGTGAGAGAGATGCTTCAAATTAGAGAGGGAAAGAGCATGGGGAGGAAGGAAGGGATGGAGTCGGTTAATATTACGTAAATGGAAGTAAGCAGACCGGGTTATGTAATTAACGTGAGACTGGAATGAAAGAGTATTATCAAGTATGACACCCAAACTCTTAACCTGAGGGGAGCGAAGGGTGGGAGAATTTTCAATGTTAATGGAAAAGCTGTGGGCTTTGGTTAAGATAGAAGCTGTACCAACAAGTAAAACTTCAGTTTTATTACTGTTGAGTTTGAGGAAATTGGAGGAGAACCAGGGTCTAATCTCAATAAGACAGTCTGAGAGGGAGGAAGGTGGGAGGGATGAACTGGGTTTAGAAGAAAGGCAGAGCTGGGTGTCATCGGCATAACAGTGAAAATTTATATTATATTTTCGGAATATATAACCAAGACGGAGCATGTAAGTAATGAATAAAAGAGGCCCTAATACTGAACCCTGGGGCACACCAGCAGAAACAGGACAGAGAGTTGAAGACTGGGATTTAAATTGGATAAACTGAGTGCGGTCTGAGAGATAGGAGGTGAACCAGGTAAGTGGGGTATGACTAATACCAATGGAAGCTCACCGGTTCAGGAGAATATTGTGAGAAATGGTATCAAACGCCGCACTAAGATCAAGAAGGATGAGGATGGATAGGAGACCAGAATCAGCTGCCATCAGAAGGTCATTGGTAATCCTTAACAGAGCAGTTTCTGTGCTATGATTGGGGCGGAAACCCGATTGAAATGGTTCATAGAGATTATGGTCATTGAGATGTGAATGAAGCTGGGCGGCGACAACTTTTTCAAGAATTTTTGAAATAAAGGGGAGATTTGATATAGGGCGAAGATTATCAAAGTTATTGGGGTCTGCACCAGGCTTTTTGAGAGTTGGAATAACAGAAGCCTTTTTCAGTGCTTCAGGAACAAGTCCAGTGTTCAGGGAGGAATGAATAATATTGGTTATGAGAGGTGCTAAAGAGGGAAGACAGGCTTTAACTAACACAGTAGGGAGAGGGTCAAGTTGACAGGTGGATGGCTTAGATTTTTTAATGAGATTAGATACATCAGTTATGGAGGGAAGAGTAAAGCTTGAAAATAGCTGACAGGAAGACAGTGGGGGAAACAGGAAGTCTACTTCAGAGTCAGGAGCTCCCACAGAGTTAAGTTGATGGTGGATATCTGAGATTTTACAAGTGAAAAAAGAGATAAGAGAATTGCAAAAATCAACAGAATACATGTGGGAGGGCAATGTGTCTGGAGGTTTTGTAATTTTACTGAACAATGAATAGAGGGACCTGGAGTTACCTTCATTAGAACTAATTAAACCAGAGTAGTAAGCAGATTTGGCTGAGGCAATGCAGTCCTTATAGAACAGAACATGATCATTGTGCATTTCTTTATGTACAGTAAGTCCGGTTTTCTTGAATAGACGTTCGAGTTGGCGTCCTTTAGCTTTAAGGTGACGCAGGTCGGAGGTAAACCACGGAGCTGAACGGGAAAATGAGACAGTTCGATGTTTAAGGGGAGCAAATATGTTAAGAAGGTTATGAAGGTTGACATTATAATGGCAAACGAGTTCGTGAGGGGTTGAGGAGCAGTGGATAGATGGAAGGTCGTGGACGGCAGATGAAAAAACAGCTGGGTTGATATTACTAATTTTCCTAAAAGTGATATTACAAGAGACACAGGTTTTGGAAGCGGTTATGTTTGCATCAAAAGAAATAAACATATGATCAGACTGGGGAAACAATGTGGCTTTACAATGGGTGGGGGTAATGCCAGAACAACAGACCAAATCCAGGATATGACCTTTAGAGTGGGTAGGAAATTTTATGTATTGTAGAAGCCCAAAACTTTCCAGGCAGGAGGTAAAATCTCTGGAAAGAGGGATTTTATTATTGTCCATATGAATATTGAAGTCACCAGCAATGATGAGATTTGGAGAAAGTACAGAGAAATGAGTGAGAAGAGCAGAAAATTCATTTAAAAACTCCTTGTTTGGCTTAGGTGGCCGATAAACAGTACATATGATGGTGGGGGTAGATCCAGGGAGCTGTAGTGCAGTGTATTCAAATTAATGGGAGGGAGGGGCAGAGACAGGGGCTGTATCCCGATTCAGGGTCTGCAGCCTTAAAGGCCGCATTTTAAGGCCGATTACGTCACAGCGACGCGACGAAGGCTGTCCCAATTTGAAGGCTGCTCGAAATGCGGCCCTCAAATGCGTCCTTCATTTCCCTGAATTTTAAGGCTGTGGCGGTGTAGACGTCAGTCGTGTCCAAATTCATGGGCTGCATCCTCCTGAGGACCCAGCCTTCGCGGTCTACGTAGGCCGGATCCTCAGAGGGTCGGGTAGGCCGGAAGTAAACGGCTGTGAAATTGGACGGTCTCGCCTTCTGATTAGCGTCGCCGCTGTCTCGGTGGAGTTCAATAAACTCGGCCGTCTGCTCCTTGCTATCTAAAATATAACAGGACACTGGTGTAAATTCTCGACTGTCTCATACTTCTGTTTAATCAGTTTTCTGTTTGACGTTTATTCAGCTGTGTGAAAACCAAGGAGGAACCCACCGGGGGATTAATAAAGTTTTATTTTATCTAATCTAATAACTTTAATCTCAGCCAAACCGATTTACACACGAACAAACAAAACACTGAAAAAAGCCCAACAATAACATTTTTAGGTTGTCTAAGTGACTTATATATTACATTTAACCCGAGTAGCGAAACTCCGCGGTGATCTGAAAATGATGTGCCGGGAGTTGTGCCGTTCTCAGCGGCTTCAGTGACCCTCGAGCTCCCGGCTAGCTGTCGAGCTGGTGGGTAGCAGACGTCTCCGAAAACGTCGAAGCACTTTTGCAAATATGCGATATCTTGATAAACCGAGCAGATATTTGATGTTTGCACAGCTACTTTCTCGCCAGGAGTGGAGTCATTGAGAGAAACAAAGTCATTGGGCTGTTGCCATGTTTCAGTCAAGCAAAGAAAGTCCAACTTACGATCACAGAGGAGATCATGGCCGAGATGTCCCTTACCAGTGAGAGAGCGGATGTTTAACACTAGGAAGGCCCAGAGCCCAGCCATTTGGCTTTTCTACCTATAAAACCCGGAGAGTTGCCAAATGGCTTTTAGCTAGGCTTTAGCTTCAGCCAAGTGGAAGCTAAATTGGCTAGTCATTCATATGTAAATTGGGTTGTTACCTGGGAATTCTGGAGGGAGGGGAGTGGGGGTGTGTGATTGAGGGGGTGGGGGAGCTGCTAAAAGCTGTGCACAGTCACCAACTTGGAGTGTTTCAGTTTGATGCATTCTCAATCATCCAGGGAAATAAATCTCCAAAAGTCACCAACTTGGAGTGTTTCAGTTTGCCATCTTAGGGAGAAATCAACACACATGGGTGTATGTCCTTTGTTGCTGAGATTTATTGATAAAAACAGTACAAAAAACCAACCATTTGTACACATTTTTACAAATAATAATAAAAAGTGAGTGAGTACATTCCAACATTTTCAGCAATCACTCACAATCCTGGCACTGCCATGGTATCTGTAGTCTGCATTTACCACATGTGTATCTGTTGCAGTGAACACATCGCACAGTGGCATGATTGTTCTTGCAATTGTGTTTGACCTGACACATGGCTCTTTTTCCAGGGCTCGATGTGGAGGGTTGTGTCCGAAGCAACTGTTCTTTTCTTGCCTTCTTCGCAGCTACATGAGAGTGAGCCAACTCTCTTGCAAGCTCCACCAGGAAGTCCACCCGTCTTTCCTTCGTCCCGGTGCATGCTTGATACAGCACATGTGCATTCAGTGCTGCCATGTCAATCATGTTATAAAACACGGCAACTGGCCAGCGCCGTGTTCCTTTGCGGACAGTGTACTCCCGAACCATCTGGTCCATCACATCCACGCCACACTTTGTTTTGTTGTAAAGGGTGACCGTGTTTGGCTTCCTTTTGGTAGTGTTATCAGTCTGAACCACGCCGTGCATGCTGCTAAGAATATAGACTGTCTTCTTCCGTTTGGCCGCATACGCCGTCAGCGTGGCAGCAGAGGTTGAAAACACCTAAGAAATAAGATAAATTGTTATTTCCATAGCCCTTTTACACACAATGAAACACATAAACATAGAACCACAAAAGACCTGCAACATACCTGAGTGGTGAATTCACTGCGATCTGTCTGTCTAGTGGATTGAGGAATTTCCCTGCGAATCTTGTTGACTGTGCTGAGGATGGTGGTTTTCCGTCCAAGAAGTTTTTGCGCAAGTGAAAGCGATGTGAAGAAATTGTCCATGGTAACATTTCTGCCCTTGTCTAGGAATGGTTCCATCAGCCTCATTACTACATTTTCAGAAAGTCTCTCCCCAGTGGGACGATTGGGGTCCTTGCCAAGATATGGGAAGACATTACAAATGTACTTGGATTTTAGGTCGCAGGCCACCCAAAACTTGATCCCAAACTTGTCCGGTTTACTTGCAATATACTGCAGGAAACTGCACCGAGTCTTTGATGGGAAAAGGGTGTGATCACATTGATGCCACAATGGACGACTGATCAAGCCCTGTCACCCTTTACAACAAAACAAGGTGTGATCACATTGATGCCACAATGGACGATGCCACAATGGACGACTGATCAAGCCCTGTCATCCTTTACAACAAAACAGGGTGTGATCACAGGGCTTGGCTTCCTTTTGGTAGTGGACAATTGATCAGGAAGCCAAGCCAAGGTAAATGCAGACTACAGATACCATGGCAGTGCCAGGATTGTGAGTGATTGCTGAAAATGTTGGAATGTACTCACTCACTTTTTATTATTATTTGTAAAAATGTCCTCCCTAAGACGGCAAACTGAAACACTCCAAGTTGGTGACTGTGCACAGCTTTTAGCAGCTCCCCCATGCCCTCAATCACACACCCCCACTCCCCTCCCTCCAGAATTCCCAGGTAACAACCTAATATACATATGAATGACTAGCCAATTTAGCTTCCACTTGGCTGAAGCTAAAGCTTAGCTAAAAGCCTACCAGCCATTTGGCTGGTGGCGGGTTTTAAAGGTAGAAAGGTAGAAGCCTGGTCCTCCTAGTTAATAGACCGAACTTGATGCTGGAGTTGCCATGCCTGACAGTGGGCTTAGTTGATCTAGCCAGGTGGGCCAGCACACTGTGGTCAGTCTTGCAGGGAGGACGACGAGTTTTTGACCAGATGGAAAATATTGAGTTAGTGTCACTGATGTTGAACTTCCGCCGAAGCCCTCGGTGGATATACCTGCGGCGGGGCTGGAAGGCGATGTCCGGGTAGAAGTATAGAGCCACAGGTGGAGAGACAGCCAGGCAGAAACAGAGCTGCAAAAGATCCGTAGCAGAGTACTGGAGAGGAGCTGTCGCCGGGTGATGAATGATGGATAAAAAAACTCCAGGTGAGCCACACCAACACCCTGTGGATCCGCATCTTAATCAGGGCCGAGCACTGAGCACAGACGGAGGGACCGAACACTGACAGCTGCAGCGCAAGCAATAGAAGCCCGCAGATATTGCGAAAACAAGTCAAAGCAGGGTTGCGCCTTAGATACTTGGTTCAAATTGTCGTCAGCAACTGAAAAAAAATTATAATAAAAATAGTAATAGTAGATAATAATAACAACCGGTGAGCAGCGGCAGCAAGCGCGCCAACGTTCACTCGACCGGACGTCCAATATCTCCTGTGAATATTGATCGTATAGACGTCTGTGAGGGAAGTCTTCATCTCTGAGCTCAGTAAACACTTTCCTGATGAGTTTATGGTCTCAGCCGCTGGTTTCAGGTCTTAAGAAATAAAACGAATTAATTTTGGAAATGATGATGTCATTAGAGACACAAAGCAGCAGATTCAGGACAACGTCTGGAAATGTAGACAGACTTTGAAGACACTAATAATAGTTTTCATTATTGAGTTATTTCCTTCCACGTGGTGTTTAAAGTCCTGCAGAGACGCTGCTGTGCGCTCGTTAACACAATGCTGATGTTTGTTAGGACGCTTCCTGGAGATGCACATGTACATGACGTCAGCACTCAGCAAGAACGACATGAAGGCCATTGGCCTGCAGATGGCGCTCGACCTTCTGGCCAAGAAGGAGAAGAGAGACTCGATCACTGGACTGAGGACCAGAACCCAACCGGGCCGACCCGAGTGGGGGAAGGTGAGGCGTTGCGTTGGTTTAACTTGGTCTTCTTCTTTTCTGTTATTGGTATTTTTCAAGGAGAGTTTGGGACCCTTCCTGAATAGTTTTGGAAGGTTTTGGTAGAGTGTCCTCTTTGGGTGACATGTGATCCTGGACCTGATAAAGTAACGTTGGGCTAAATCAGACAGGCTCAACACGGCGAAAATGTTTTGGCTTTAAATAGAGGCTACAAACAGAAAACAGCGTCCATGGACATCTGCTTCTCAGGGGGACATTCGCACCAGACTCTGTCAGGAGTCACCACACATGAGTTCATCACAAATTCGGAAAGTTCTCCTTAAAATTTTGTAAAGACTGAAAAATTTAGCAATGAACCTATCTCTGAGGTTTCAGGCTGCCATGGATGGCCATTTAAAACATTTAAGGTCCTGGATGTTAGTTCCTGGAAAGGAAACTACTTCTTCTGGAGTTTATTTTATTGAAGTAGAGGGGAGACCGAGACATGATGGTTCTCCAATAGCGGTTTAGTTTTATCAATCAAGGAGCGTCGGTGTGTTTTGCAGTATCAGCTCCTAATAAAATACTCTGTGTGTGTGTTTCAGGTGTTTCAGAAGGTGTCTGAGGAGAACAAAGGGAAGGTACATGTGTTTTACTGCGGCGCTCCCGCTCTGGCCAAAGTCATCAAAGCTCAGTGTGAACACTTCGGCTTCAACTTCTACAAGGAGAACTTCTGAGGAGGTCACGGGCCGTCAGCACACACCTGCAGCTGTGTGTGTGTGTGCGTGTGTGCGTGTATCGCTGATGTTGTGGAGACATTAATCATTTTATGTGTTCACATTTTGTTGGACCCGCCTCCTTTTTGGGGGTGTGACGCACAGAGTATGGGGCTTTGTCGAAAGTGACCTATCGTGAGAGCAGCTTCGCATGATTTACAGCTCAAAATAATCCTTCTTTATCAGAAACTGGCCCTAGGAACTTCCTGTCAAAGTGGAATAAAGACAATTTGTGTTGCATTTGTATTTGTTGTAACTTCTGCTGCCCTCTTGGAAAAAAAGAGACCTGGTCTCTCAGTGAGACTTTTCCCTGCACAGGTTAGAAAAATATCCCAGTAATGTTTATGGACCTTATGGGTTTGTATGGAAGCTTGTTTCTACTACTGGAAAAAAAAAAAAGTGCCATCCACGAGTAAACAAAGTCAACCAAAAAAAGCTATTTTTAAAAACTTTTCTCTGAGTGATTTTTATGAAAAGTTTGACTTATTAATTTGAAATGTTAGGATACTAAACCTAAATTTGGACTTTTTCACAAAAATACTTGCGTATGGCACATCTTTATTTAATAATAAAATCTAATCTTGTTTGTTATTTTACTTATTTTAGATTTTAATAATTACTGTGTCTGATCCATCTGTGGCAGGTTATCGTGTTAATGATGTTTATGTGTATGAACTGTCCAAATAAAAACAAATAAATAAACATTTCTGATCTCTTTAATAAAAGCAACTGTTTCCAGGCTTTCAAATCGATGTCAGAGCTGCTTCCTGCTGCCCAACAATATATGATAGGACTCCAGTGCTTGAATTACCCTCACAATAAAGCGTGAAACCACCTTTCTTGAAAACAGTTTCTTTGATGGCTTCGTTTCCGGGCAGCGCTATTAAAGCCCTGGCGCAGGTGAGCAGACTCTTTCGTGATCGACGATTTTGTGTCTGGGCTCTGTTGGTAGGTCTGAGTATGTGGCTAGCGAACAGCTAGCAGGTTACGCAGTAGCAGTTTGACGTCGGGCAGCCTCTTTAAAATCGGACCAATGCCTTAGAAAAGCTTCTCTGTTCGCCCCCGTCTTGTAATACGAGCGCTGCCCGTTGAGGCCAGCGGTCGGTGCTCGGTAGAAGATCGGGATAAAGCGGAGGATCTTAGCGTACCGGCGCTCGTTGGTCACGGTCTCCGTTTTGGCCGAGCTAGCTGTTCAGTAGCTCTTAGCGCCGCAATGGATCCATAAAAGAAGGTAGGCCCGGCTCACAGCAGCAGCCTCTCATTCACGCCCTGTTTGCTCTCTGAATGGACTCCGGGCGGGTGAAAGTGTTGGATCTGTGGGCTCGGTTCGGCACGACGCTGCCTGGGAGCTACATGTAGGCGCTGAGGGGCTCCTCGGACGGTTCCGATCAGCTGAGGTCCACTCTTGGGTTCTGCTCGCTTCACCGCGGCTCTGGTTCCGTGAGCAGAGCGGGGGTGTGAGGCTTTGTGCCGGCTGGAGGCCCTCAGGCTCACAGTCAGCTGTGTGAAGCTGAAACATTTCTGTATTTTTATCATTTGACTCGGACTGTGACAGGTGTGTTCACGGTGATGACGTTTCTGCCTCCGAACCTCTTTATTTCAGGTTCACGCGCCTCAGCTCTGGGTTAGGGTCACCTGAGGAACCAGAACAGCCTCACCTGGCAAATTGCAAAGTGATGACGTTAAATCACCGGGTCTGTGGGTCTCAGACCCTGTACAGACGAAACAAACAGCCTGACTAAGCTCATGTAAAAAACAAAAACAGCTGTTTGTTCCAAAGCAGATGTTTGTAGAGACTGAGCACAGCTGGTATCAGTCTGCACATAACTCTTCATGAGAGGAGCACAGTGACACACAGAGACAGACTCCCTCAGAACTGAAACTGTGAAGTGTTGTGTGTCTCAGAGTACAAATACTGTGATAATTACTGCGCCAGCAGTATCTGTGGTAACAGGATAATATTTAGATCAAGTGGCTGGTACATAAAAAGTGGGATGAAAAAAGACGGGGGTACTGGGAGGCCAGGAAAGACTTACAGTGAGCTGTATGAGAGGCTAGACACTGAGGATGGAGAGACGGACTGGTATTGATTGGCTGGGCACAGAGGATGGAGATGGAAAGGATGCGCAGCAGGTTGGAGTAATTACGGACAGAGATGCAGACTACTAATGACTGAAAAGACTGTACCGCAACGATGGAAGTGGTACTTGGAATGGATGAAAGCTAGTTAGTGAACCAGGAAGTGCAGAGGACTAGTGAGGAGGAGGGGAAAGGTGGTTGGTCCTAATGACATACCTGTGCAGGTGTGGAGATATCCAGGAGAGAGGGCAGGCTGTTTAACATACAAGACGTGTGCTGGTCCTGAAGAACAGGCTGAGCTGTAGTAACTGCAGAGGGATGAAGATGTGAGGAAGAGATGTTGAAGCTGGGCAAGAAGAGAGCTGATGATCCGTGAGCAGCAGTGTGGCTTCATGCTCTACAGACGTGATGTTTGCTTTGAGTGTTGATGGAAAGTTTAGAGAAGGTCACTGTGGTGCTGCACGAGGACGCATCTGAGGGCGGGGCATGTGTGAGGACAGAGGCAGTGGTGAGGTGTGCGCTCAGAGAGACAGATGTGTTGAAGGTGGGGGTGGGATTACGTCAGGGATCTGCTCTGAGCTTCTTCCTGTTTGCAGTGGTGCTGGACAGGCTGACAGGAGGAGCAGGTGGAGGTATGCTCTGAAGGTGGTGGAAGGAGCCGAGGTAATGAGGGTTTAAGTTTGGTCGACCATCCAAAGAGAGTGTGGGTGGAGATGTGTGACAGAAGGATGGCAGCAACAGTGAAAGGAAAGGTTCAAAGGTGGGGGTGAGGAAGCAGCAAAGTCTCTGCAGGATGTCTCCAGCTTCCTGTCCGGGCTCGGCACGTTCCTCTTTTCAGTAGTGGGGTCTAATTTTGTAGGTGGCGCCGTGGAGCGTGTGACGCCATGAAATCCGAGTGTTTTCTTACTGTGCTGAAAATCACACATGGTTAGATTTAAATGATCTCCACCGGTTGGTGACGCTGACGGCGCTCCCTCGTCCTGCAGCTGCACGCGCCATTTGGGTCTAAGTTTTAAATGGAAGCTCAGCTTCAGCGTCGTCAGTAAATGTGTTTGCAGCATCTGTTCCAGCTGCAGGCGACCAGTGAAACCAGTGAAACCTTCCCAGCTGCTGAGAGACGATTCTGATGTGTTCTGACGGTAAACTGATCTTTACTGAAGCTCGGCTGATGAAGGCCATTTAATGGTGCGACCTTCAGCCATCATCGCTGCTCTTCTTATCAGTTTAATATAGTTTTAATACGCCGAGTGATGGATTGAGATCAGTCAGCTGATAAATCTGGGTTTGTGTGTGACTGGCTCACTCCTGTTTTTGAGTAAATAAACCTTTAAGGCCAAATTATTAAAAACTTGTTTTCATAATTTTGGTGAATTTGATGGAAAAAGTGTGGAAATGAAACCATCACTGATGAAAGAGTCCAGCTGACTTCACACTAACACAGCAGCTGATGATTATTTTCATTCTGACACAAAATCAGAAATTCATGGTTCAGACATTCCTGCCCAAAGCCCGCCCCCTCGCTCTCCTGGCCTCAACTTCGCGCCGCAGCGTCATAGTAACCGTTTCTTTCAGCTCGATTTATTTCAGGTTGTTTTTCTCAGCCCAGACTCTGCATGGCGTCGGATTGGCAGCAGCGGGAGTGAGCAGCCAATCAGCCGAGGACACCGGTAGCATCATGGCGTCTCGTCAGAGGAACTCTGTCCGGATCCTGTCCAGCCGGGAGCGCGGCTCGCAGATCTTTGGCTCGCAGCGCCTCCTGCAGCTCCTGGTGGAGGAGAAAGTCCGCTGGATGAAATGGCAGAGTCAGGCAAGTTTCAGCTTCTTCTTTCCTCTAAGAACCAAACCGTTTTCAGACGGCGCCCCCTACAGCCTACTCCCAAATGACATGCTAATAATTTAGCTTTTATTGCTCAGGCTTTCTGATGGCTCTGTGCCTTCCTCCTGTTTGTGCGGTGACGCACTCATCAGTGCTTTTCAGATAAGAATCATCGTTAAAAATGGGTCCGAATCAGTTTTTATCAACTTTGTTTTTCCTTGAGTTTTCCCAGCAGCTGCTGGGATGTATGTGATGGAGGCCGTTTAACACCAGGATACGCCTGCCTACCAGCTTTGGCCACAGTGGGACAAATATGCCCGTCTGAGGCGCTTCTGCTGCACATTAGAGAAGTGAGAGCTGTGGGGGTCAGAGCGTTGTGGGGAGGAACTGAAAACAAAATCGTCCAGTTCCAGCCCGCAGGGCTCAGGAGGGCGTTGGTGGGGAGCGGTCGGATTGTTCGTAGCAGGCGGCGTTGCTGATGTGTTTGAGTGTGTGCTTGTGAGCGCTTCCCACTGACTGTGAATGTTTGTGTCTCCAACAGAAGGTGGAGCTGCCGGACAGCCCTCGCTCAACTTTCCTGCTGGCCTTCAGCCCTGACAGGTGAGTGAAGTCAGAGCACAGGTGGAGGCGGAGACTCCATCAGTACTGGATCTTTTTACCAGAGTATTATCGATGTAGTGGTGTTTAATCAGGATACTTTACCAAAAAGACACAAATGAGCTAAAGTGTATATAGTTGAGTTTGAGGTGGAGTAGGTGGAGCTGAGACTCTTTACTGGAGTAAAGAGTCTCAGCTGGGCCTTTCAGAGGAAACGTTGTGTCTGCAGGACCCTCATGGCTTCGACCCACGTCAACCACAACATTTACATAACAGAGGTGAAGACTGGAAAGTGCCTACATTCCTTAGTGGGCCACCGTAGAACCCCCTGGTGTGTGACCTTTCACCCCACAATTCCTGGCCTGGTGGCCTCTGGGTGCCTTGATGGCGAAGTCCGGATCTGGGACCTGCATGTGAGTACCCCCCCCCCCCCTCCCCCCAACATTGTACAGCAGTGCAGCAGTCGGGCAGGGTGCTAAATGCTTTCATGTCAGCCTGTTGATGAGGACATGGAGTCGGTGTTTCTGTCGAGCTGCACTCTGGAGTGTCCTCGCTCACGCAGCGGGACATCAGACTAGGGCTGGGCCGTATCATGTCACGGTACTACCGGTGTAATGTTGGGCAACGTTAGGAAAATGAAATATGGCGATAGAATATGGGTAAAACGCGCATGTGCAGCGCCTTTGTTTACATACGCACATGGAGGCGACACAGAATGAGGAGAGTGAAAGCAAATCGTTGAATGAAACGATGAACCTGAACTGGTTTGTAAAAATGCTGCAGCTTCACTGGTGTGGAACTGGTTTAGCTTTCGTCCGTCAGATACACAACAAAGCACTATTTTTGGTAGCGCATGCTAGCGGGCCGTCGTTATTACCGTGTTGTTTGGAAAATACGTCACACTTAAAATCAATCCTTTGATTTTTCTGAAAGTCGACAGAGCCCCTTATAATCCCGTGTGCCTTATGTATGAACTCTGGTTGTGTTACTGACCTCGAAACGATTTTATGTGCACGGCGCTCGAAAATCTGTCAAATGTTTCAGTACGACTTTGCTGAGCTACGAAGCCGCACCGCTTGATGGATTGTGGGAGCGTTACGGCTATTGTAGGCGGAGCCTCGCGGAGTGATACGTGCTGTGCTTCAACATAATGTTACCGTATTGTGTGTGTTTAACCTCTTTTTAAGGTTTGTGGATGTTATACATGGTTATGCTGAGGATGTGTCGGCCAGTTTCCACTGAAATGCCTTTTGGTTAAACTGTCAGCGAGGAGTTTGCATTTGCACTGTTAAATGTTTATATAACTTTAATGCAGATAAAAAACAGCTGCTTGTTTAAGTGAAGATACATTGATTTGGGTTTTTTGCACTAATAAAGTTGTGGAGTTGTAAAGTATTTTGTCTCGTGTCAGTTATATCGTTATCGCAGATTTTCAAATGTATATGGTGATAAATATTTTTGGTCGTATCGCGCTGCTCTACATCAGACGTAACTGAGTAACTGTGTTCTGCAGGGCGGGAGTGAGAGCTGGTTTACCGAGAGCAACGTCGCCATCGCCTCCCTGGCCTTCCACCCAACTGCTCAGCTGCTCCTGATCGCCACCAACAATGAGCTCCACTTCTGGGACTGGAGCCGCCCCGAGCCCTTCGCCGTGGTGAAAACGGGCAGCGACACGGAGAGAGTGCGGTGGGTTAAACACGGCCGCTGGTCAGAGGTCGAGTCTGAGCGTGTGCATGACGTGACAGTAATAACGGAGCGTGCTGCTGTTACGTTTTTATTAACATATCGCTGGAGCCAGGTGTTTTCATCGACTTCTTCTCTGTGTCTGTCAGGTTGGTACGCTTCGACCCTCTCGGTCACAACCTGCTCACGGCGATCGTGAATCCATCCAATCAGCAGGTACGAAGATGATCTGAAGCCATTTCTTAGCGAGGTAGCGTCATGTTTCAGAGGATGACCGCCATGGTTCACCTACAACCTCAGCTGCACACCTCACCAAGAGAGCGAGTAATGCAAAAAAGAACATCACGCTGTATTATGTCATGGAGCTGAGGGCGTGCCGAGCACTGAGAGGTCTGAGGCACAGCTAGCACCGAGTCAGGTGGACCTGCCCCCTCGCTCCTGTGTGGATCCTCGGTTTGGTCGTTACAGTTTTCCTGTGTCTGTGTTACGATTGGTTGATTTTTCTGGGAGGTGACTGCAGATGCGTTTGCTGAGGATGACATCACCATGGCAGGTTTTGGGTGACAAGTAGAAGAGGTCGTCCTGTCTCTGCCGTTTAACCTGCCTTCAGTGATCAGGTGTTTTCTTCTTCTTTGCCTCCTTTAGGGCGAGGAGGACTCGGAGGTTCCCATGGACAGCGTTGAGATGCCTCACTTCCGTCAGCGCTCCTTCCTGCCTTCCCAGCCGGTTCGCCGCACGCCCATCCTCCACAACTTCCTCCACATCCTGTCGTCCCGCTCCCCTGGGGCTCAGGCCGGAGGCGAGCAGCCGCGGCCTCTCGGGGAAAATGGAAGTAACATGGCCGAGTCTCCCAGCATCCCTTTGGCCCAGTACCCCAGCTCGGAGCGCGGTCCGCCCCTGCCCGGCTGCACCCAGCACCTGGGCATGGTGTGCATGTGCAGTCGCTGCTCCATCAGTCGAACGGCGCCCCAGCCAGACGGAGCCTCTGTGCCTCCGCCCGATCCACGGGCATCATCGGACTCACTCCAGCCTCCCCCGGCCTCCACCTTCTCCTCAGCTCGTACTGAGCCCAGACAGCCCTCGGAGCGAACCTCCGCCTTTACCTCTGTCTACTACAGCGCCGGCGCTTCTCTTAACCCCGCCCCTCCGGGCGGCCACGAGCCACACTCCACGCCCAGACCGGCACCCGACTGGACTCGCAACCTGCTGAGTGTGAGGGAGGGGGGGATAAATCCTGGCATGCTGCCTCCCAGAACCTCCGCCTCCTCCTCCATCAGCCTTCTGTCTGTGCTCCGCCAGCAGGAGGGCTCCTCTCACTCCCCCGTCTACACCTCCGCCACCGAGGGGCGGGGTTTCCCCCAGCAGGGAGAGCCCGGAGCCCGGGATACCGCCAGCACGAGCAGCGGGCATCACCCGTTCTGGGACAGTGCCCGTGGTAACACGGCCTCCTTCCGCAACGTGCTGCAGTGCAACCTGAGCCGCTACTTCCTGGAGATCGGCCCCATCGACATGGAGCCGGCGCTGGGCGGCGCCATGGCCGACGGAGGCCAGGAGCAGAGTCAGGAACTGCTCAACAACAACATGGACCCGGACCGGCCCGGGCCTTCCTCATCCTCCTCCACCCCCACCATCATCCACTACCAGCCTCCCCTCCCCCCGCCCCCCAGCTCCCACAGCCTGGAGAACAACGTCCCTCCCCCCGCCTCCCGTGGTCACCTGAACCGCTGCCGGGCCTGCCACAACCTGCTCACCTTCAACCACGACTCCCAGCGCTGGGAGCGCAAGACCTCCTCCGCCTCCACCTCCATGCTGGAGCCTCCCTCTTCCTCCTCTGCTTCTTTTCCCTCTCCTTCCTCTCACTGGCAGCCCGATGAGGCCAGAAGGATGCTAGAAGTCCAAACACAGGAGAGGAGGGCGCCTCCTGAGTCCAGCGAGCAGCCGCCTCCCCCAGCAGCAACAGTGGGAGGAACAGGAGTGGCCTTCCCCATTGCCCCGTCCTCTACCCAGCCCGGGGAGCAGACGGTGGGCCTGGTGTACAACCAGGACACAGCGCAGTGGGAGAGGGTGTACCGGCAGGCTGCGTCAGGCCGGCCGGCGGAGCCACCAGAGGCCTTAAGCCAAGAAATGCCCGTCGACCCGCCAGACGAGGACTCCCTCAGGAGGTACGTCACCTTTTCTTTTCACCATCGCAGCTTTATGAGGTCAGATTCTGGTCCTTCCATCGGACCGTAGCTCCTAAACGAGCCTCTTGTTTTACTCGTGAACTCACCAGGAGAGTGTTAGCTGAGCTGAGCTCAGCCCCCTGCTGGGCTTTAGGAAGAATGCAGGTTTAAGGCAGCACTGTGAGGGTGACTTTGGAGTCTATCTGCTTGATATCACACAGTTAGCTGAGCATGAAAGCAGTGCTTATAATCAGCTACCATCTGTGTCTCGAACACTGAGCGCGCTCTGTGTGCCTCTGTTTCTCGCCCAGGCGGCTGCTGGAATCCTCTCTCCTGTCACTGTCTCGCTACGACATGTCCGGCTCCAGAGACCACCCCATCTACCCCGACCCAGCCAGGTACAGAAGCACCGCCGTGTACCTCGAGTCTAGGTTCAATATGGGCTTTGATTTAACTCTCCCAGGCCAGCTTGGCATGAGTCGCAGTTCAGAATAATCCTCCTTTATCTCACACTGGACCGCATTAGAGGTGTCTGCTCTCTGTGACATCACACAGATCTAAACGTAGAAAAAGCTGCTGACACGTTGAGCTCATTAAACTAGTTCTTAAAAATGTGAACGCCGGATTCAGGAAGTGGGAACAAAAAGGAATAACAGCGATTTGTACAGTAATGAAAGATGGCCATTTGATGAGTTTCCAAGATTTAAAAGATCGGTATAGTCTACAGAAAACCGATTTTTACCGGTACCTGCAACTCAGAGACTACTTTTCAAAGGAAGTACGAAGTTCGCGTAAGTCTTATGGCATCCTGAATTGTATAATTAAATCATACAGGGGCCTCCAATTCAAGGAGATTTCTGTACTATATAAAAATCTAAGAGAGAGCACGGCAACATCAACTGAATACATAAAAAATAAATGGGAGCAGGAAATAAAAACTGATATCTCAACTGAGGAATGGTTAGATATGTGTGACACCCAGAACACAACCACTAACTCAAGATGCTGGAGAGAATTTGGGTGGAAACATCTTACTCGATTCTTTATTACACCAAAAATCAAAAGTAAACAGACTCAAGACAGTTTGCCATGCTGGAGAAGATGTGGTAACATGGAAGCACACCATACGCACGTGTTTTGGGAGTGCCTGAAACTGCATAACTTTTGGAAGAACATGACTCTTGTAATAGGCAATATCTTGGGCTATCAATTACCACACAATTTTAAAACTGTATATCTTGGGAATATTTAGGGCCCGAGCACCGAGAGTGCGAAGGCCCTATTGTATCTGCTCCGTTTCTTATTATTATTATTCACCCCAAACAAGGGCCTTTTTGAGGGCCTAAACATGCTCAAAAACTCATGAAATTTTGCACACATGCCAGGTCTGGTGAAAAATTTTGTATTTTAATGGTTTTACATATGAGCACTGGGAAATGGCTCTAGAGCGCCACCTATGCCTTGTTAAATGCAGCCCTACGACCACATGGTTTGAGCTACATGTATGAAATTTGGCACACATGTGTATCATGCCAAGACGAACAAAAAAGTCTGTGGGCCCATTGACGCAAACCCAACAGGAAGTCCGCCATTTTGGATTGAAGGTGACATTTTGGCTCTGATTTTACCGTTTCCATGCCTTGTACTTTAACGAACTCCTCCTTGGGATTTGGTCCTATAAACTTCAAATTTGGACAGTGTCAACTACACCCTTGTGCCATGTTAAATTGCGGAGCTTTTGAGTTTTCACAATACCATGAGGCCGTGGCGCCATGGCGAATTTCGATGACTCGCCATGAAAATCTTATTGCCTCTCATTTTGTCATACATTTTCTGACCTTGACCAAAGTGAACACATATGATAAGGCTCCACCCCTGAACATATTTCAACTGCCATATTTGACATCAAGGACAGCGCCACCTAGTGGGAACAGGAAATGTCATGTTTTACACTTTGGGGTACAGTATAGTGATGGGTGACATCTGCAGCCTCAAATTTCTCCAGGAAAGCCTTAAGGAGTTGGTCTTGGGTTACAGTGAAAACTGTGACTTTTCGCAAAAGGGTGTGACCCCAGCAGCATGGCGAACTTTGATGTCACGCCATGAAGAAACAAATTAGTATAACTCCATGAAATCCAGTCTGATCAGTACCAGACTTTACAGGCACGATGTCACACCCGCCCTGAACAGATTGATGTGCCCATTGTCGGAAATACGGACAGCGCCACCTAGTGGCAACAGGAAATGTCATGGCTTTAACTTTGTTGTACTGATTTTCACAGGTTGATCGTGGCCACCTGAAAAGCGGTGAATATCACCATCAGTCCCTCGTGATGCTTCAGTGCAAAAATTGTGACTTTAAACTGAACGGCGCACCCTGGTGGCAACGCTGTTCACCGTGAAAAATGAAGTGGCTTTTGAGGGGCTTGGAAAGTTTATAGAGGCTTGAAATTTGGCACACACCTCCAAATGGATGAAGGCTTTGTTGTTATGTAACCATTTTCCTTGAATAGCGCAAAATGGCTCCACAGCGCCCCCTACAATATTTCAAAACATCAGCCCCTGCTCTGTGTTTTATCTATGAGTCTGACACTTGGTAAGCTTGTGTAAGATATCAAGATGTACAAAAAAGTCTCTTGGAGCAATATCCCAAATCCAACAGGAAGTCAGCCATTTTAAAATTAATGTGTAATTTTGATGACATTTTCCCCCCTTTTCAGGCCTCATACTTTGACGAACTCCTCCAAGGGATTTCATCATATTGAAGCATTCTTCAGTGTGTGGAATCTAAAGACCTTTGTGATGTTAAATTGCGAAGCTTTTTCCGTTCAGGGAAACGGGGTGGTCATGGCGGCACGTGGAGTTTCAATCACTCGCAAAAAGCAGTAATCTGCTGTCACTAAAAAACACAATGTCCAATCTCTCCCAAAGGTCGCAGGTGTGATGAGACTCGAGCTTGGAAATGTTTGTTATGCTATTTGTCAATAATGGTTAGAGCGCCACCTAGTGGCATGACTATAATCCTGGTTGAATAAGATGAAATGTTAGCTGGTGATTAAAAGCATGAAATCCATCAATGTGACATCACATCGGACGTGCCGGTTTGAGGTGTTGGCAGTGGCTCGACGTGCCGGGGGTGCGAGGGCCCTCATAACGCTGCTTGCAGCTTTAATAGAGAGTATGTTCTGTACGACGACTTGTATTTGACAAAAATCCTATTGATAGCTGCAAAGAAAGCTATAACAAGAAACTGGTACAAACTGGATCTGCCTTCATCAAAAGACTGGTTAAATATTGTTGGAGAAATCTGTGCAATGGAAAAAATGACTTACATTCTCAAATTAAAGGAAGATATTTTCGTTGCTAAGTGGGAGAAGTGGACATTATATGGCACCAAGGAAAGTTACTGAACGAACAAAACATCTAAGGTCTATAACTCTGTATATCTATTGATGCATGCCCGTATAAAAGTACGTATATAAGCTGGAGTATGTATGCTGCGGAGTAAAGGCAGGCATGCGGTAGTTGATTAGAATTAGCACCCACACCTTTTGTTCGCTTTAGTTCTGTTTGTTTTCACTGTGTGTTTGCATGGTTATTTCTCCTGTAATGCAATACATGTCTATGTTTAAACTGTGACAAAACTATCAATAAAAATTACAGTGTCAAAAAGTGAACGCCCACCAATAAGACCTGAACGCTGCAGCGGGGGTTAAATGTGAGCTGCTGCACACGCTTGTGTCTCTGGGTAAATGATGGACAAAGCCGAGGTCGCTGGGTTTGCCTCTGTCGAGGTCAGAGTTTGAGAGGTTTCTGCAGACGCTTGCTGATAAAGAGTTTTTGCCCTCTGCTGTGCAGGCTTTCTCCAGCAGCTTACTACGCTCAGAGGATGATCCAGTATCTGTCGAGGCGCGACAGCATTCGCCAGCGCTCGCTCCGCTACCAGCAGAACCGGCTGCGGGCCATGTCGTCCTCCTCGTCGGACAGCCCGGCCAGCAACCCGCCCAGCTCCATGGACAGTGGCGACGTGGACTTTGAGGATCTCGAGTAAGTTTCAGTCGTCTTCCTCTCATGGCTCACACAGCACACTGTGACCTGAGCCGGTCTTATCCTGTCAGCGCAGCCGCTCGTTAGGTTGGCTCGTTTCGAGTAAAACGAATCAGAAGTTTATTCTGTTCACTGGGACGTTTCATCACTGGTCCAGGTGACTGCAGGTTTCAACCTTATTTGCACAATGACTGAAACTAACAACAGGCTGTGAGGTCAGTTTATGATCACTGATCAATAACCATCAGTCCCAGTCACAGAGAGCTGGGGAATGGCTGCAATCACAGCTTTGTAAGATGGCGACAGATGTACCCTTAGGCCCCTCCTCCATTCAGAGATGGTCTTTCCCTTTTCACTCAAACCAGCGTTCCTCCCTGTCCAGGATGTGACATCATCATTAAGGCGTGGCCACGGGCCCTGGCCCTTGGCTCTGGTGGATTATTGAGCGTGCGTTAGGAGGAGTGGTTAAAACTGTGTAATGGCGGTCCATCATCGAAGATTAGAAAATGAATCGGGACAAAACGCTGTTCTGGAGTCCGTTCAGGAATTTTCCTCAGATGTTTAAAATCGCTGAAATCAGACGTGAGCTCGTAAATTATTGTCACGTGCCGTCAGGTAGGCGGGTCCACAGACGGCGTTTGTGCCCTGCTCTGAGCTGTCCTGTAGAAACGCAGCGTGCAGCCCTGATGTTGTTGACTCGAGTCCTCGTGTTTCCGTCCCAGCTTCTCCCGTGGTGGGCGGGGCTCTTTTCACCGCGCTGTAGATATGTTTGCGTGCAGCGCGTCTCAGCTGCCCTCTTATTGGCCACAGCTAAATTCAGTTGTTTTCAGAAGAGGCTGAATTTAATTTACTTTTGTTTAATCAAAACCAAGACGGGAAACTGGCGATGCTGGCGGGTTCAGATCATGTGATTACAGCGATGAATGACATCACCGCAGTAACGAGTTTTGATGCGTCCGAACGCTGGTTGAGTCGCGGTTGTTCAGTCCTTCTCTTTGTTTCTGCAGCGACAACAGTGACAGAACGCGACACCGGACGCCTCGAAACGCCAGGATGTCTGCGCCCTCGCTGGGCCGCTTCGTCCCTCGGTGAGTTGGCTCCGAACCCGCCGCTGAACCTGGTAAACTCGCGCTCGCCGCTTTGGTTCTCATCTCATTCCTGTTTGTCATCCTGCAGCCGATTCCTCCTGCCCGAGTACCTGCCCTACGCCGGCATCTTCCACGAGCGAGGGCAGCCCGGGCTCGCCACACACTCCTCTGTCAACAGGGTGCTCGCAGGTATGCACACACACACCTTTATTTAAAAAGAAGGCGGCTCATATCCGACCTCCGTCAGGACACGGTGACCACAAAGTTGTTTGTTTGTTTTTTTTCTTCAAATGGAGATGTGGGTTACCGAGCATGCCCAGTGACGCCGTTTCCTGTCCTCCACAGGGGCGTCGATCGGGGACGGTCAGTCTGCGGTCGCCAGCAACATCGCCAACACCACGTACCGCCTGCAGTGGTGGGACTTCACCAAGTTTGACCTTCCTGAGATCAGCAATGGTACGACAGCGCGAGGCCGAGGGTTTGAGTCCTCCGCTTTAGTTCAACTTTTTCTGTTCAGTTCCTGCTCAGCCCGGTTTGGAGGGGTTAAAGGTCACCCACTCTGACGGGGTTTAACAAACAAGCCGCTCTGAGTCTGTTTGTCTGAACGCCTCACAGACTCCGTCTCTCTGCCCCCCCCACAGCCTCAGTCAACGTTCTGGTGCCAAACTGTAAAATCTACAACGACGCCAGCTGTGACATCTCTGCGGACGGGCAGCTGCTGGCGGTTTTCATTCCCAGCAGCCAGCGCGGTTTCCCAGACGAGGGCATCCTGGCCATCTACTCGCTCGCCCCCCACAACCTGGGAGAGATGCTGTACACCAAGCGATTCGGTACGTCCTCACAGAGACGGCGGCTCTCTCTGTCACACGTCCAGGTTTGTAGGATGGTGACGGTGACAGCGGTGTTTTCTCCCTCAGGTCCAAACGCCATCTCCGTCAGCTTGTCTCCGATGGGCTGTTACGTGATGGTGGGCCTGGCCTCCCGCAGGATCCTGCTGCATCCCACCACTGACCACATGGTGGCGCAAGTCTTCCGCCTGCAGCAGCCGCACGGAGGAGAGACGTCCATCAGGGTGAGAGGGGCCTCAGATTTATTTGATAGAAAGCTGCGGGTCAGGTTTGTTTTTACAGAGGACAAATCGAAAAACTGATGTCAGATCAGCGGGCAGCATGTAAATGATGATGATGTCAGACAAGTTGAAGAGTTTGTGTGAAATTCAGATTTTTATTTATTTTTTTTTTTTTTTAAGGGAATTTTTCCTCTACATACATGAAAACTCACCAAGTCTTATTTCATGTTTCACTGTAAAAGGCTGCTGGGGTGTGAGTCTGATAACCTGAGAAGGATTTAGAAATTGGTACCATAGGCGAGTTTGAATCTCAGTAAAGGTCAGAGGTAGGAGTGGGCGATAGAAACGATATAAATTTGTCCAACGATAGAGATTTTGACTATATCGCGCTATCCCGAAAGCGCATGTTGATGATGTCATCAAGCTGCGCCTGTTTTGGTCGAAAGCACCGCAGCGGCTACAACCATTATCATCTGCAAATGATGGCGACAGTCACAGCAAAGAGATGAAGCACTGTTGAAATATGGGGAAAGCCAAAAACTGCGCTTCCTCCACTTCCGTAACATTGATTCATTAATGTTGAATCCTCTCACAGCTGCTCTGTTCCCATGTTGTTGCAGTATATTAATGACTAACCTCGTATTGTGGATGAATAATCTCAGTTGTTCTCCTGACTGAAGTTTGGCCCGTGTACAGCATCCTGCTATGCGATTACATTTGTCCCTGACCACCAGAATCCCTCACATTAACTTTTATCGAGTGGAAAAAAGTTGGCGTTCATCCTCCAGCTTCACTGTGCTAATGTTATGCTAACATAGCTGTGTCGCTAGCAATCACTTAGCACATCATTATATACCAGCTAGCCCAACTTCAGTAACCCTGCAAACATCACTGCTGTTTAGTTTCTGTCTTCATTTATGTTGGAAGTGGTAGCAGAGCTGTACGTTTGAATTAGTTTCAAAAATCTCTGTCAGAACATGCTATGAAATGTTTGGGTGGAAGCTAGCGAGCTAACTTCCTGTTAACTTCTAACTCCGTTAAATTTAATAACTTCTGTTTTCATGGATGCCTGGATGTTAAACTTAATTGTTACACCTGGTAAAGCAGCAACGCTGATGATTTAATTAAAGATGAAAGAATTTAGAGTTTTTTAACTCTCAGTGTTCGTTTGACTTTTGGACCTGAAATTGACGGAGTTTTGGACCCTGATTACTCTGAAGCTCCTCACTACAGCAGCCGTAATGCTCTGACCATCCATCAAGCTGTGCGGCTTACCACAGTTGTACTAAAACATTTTAACAGATTTCTGCAGCCAAAAGAAGAAAAGAATATATCGTGATATATATCGTTACCGCACATGCTTAAAATTATATCGCGATATGGATTTTAGGCCATATCGCCCAGCCCTAGTCAGAGGTCAACTTTTTAAAAAATCCTGAATAGCAAGTAGTACCGCCCACTGCCAGTGTTTCGTTATTTTCAGGAGAACATTCTCTAAAGTTGAGCACAGAGAATGGGACGCTCCCCGCGCTGCAGAGTCCACGTTCCAGAAAACAAAAGTGAGCGGTGAGCTCAGATCCAGGACGAGCTCCACATCCCGTCGTTTGGGAAAAGCTGGTTTTACGCAGCTTTGCTGTGGCATGTGCTTCAGCTGCAGTGTGTCTGTGTTTCAGATGGTGTTC
The DNA here is from genome assembly GCF_963969265.1 of Rhamphochromis sp. 'chilingali'. Lineage (NCBI taxonomy): Eukaryota > Metazoa > Chordata > Actinopteri > Cichliformes > Cichlidae > Rhamphochromis > Rhamphochromis sp. 'chilingali'. The sequence goes on from NC_137930.1 coordinate 998,735, forward strand.
AACGTGGTCTACCCCATGGCTCCGGACCAGAGGCGCCACGTCAGCATCAACTCTGCTCGCTGGCTGCCGGATCCAGGGATGGGACTGGCTTACGGAACCAACAAGGGAGACCTGGTGATCTGCCGGCCTGTGTGAGTCTGCAGGCACGAAAACAAAGTCCCGCTAAGTCAGACATCTCAGACTCAAAAACGCTGGTCGGGGATGGAGGTCGGCGTGCAGATTCAGGCTTCTGCAGCTGACTGTGCGAATGAGAAGCTGCAGACTGAGCGTGACGTTAAATAACCGAGCACGCGTTCAGCTGTCCTGCTCTCAGAGCTCCCTCGCGTCTTCTGATCTGATTATCCTCAAACCGAGCAGGAAGACCATTAACTGGAAGAGCCCGATTAGTGTGTTTTAATGCAGTTGTGTGAGTCCACGAAGCCCCCCCCCCGTGAGGCTTCCTGAGTGGAAGTGAACTGACCAGCTTTGGGTGTGTGTGTGTGTGTGTGTGTGTGTAGGTTCTATCGAAGCGACGGCGAGAGCCCCAGCGAGTCAAGCAGCGAGCCACTGTTCAGCGTCAACAACAGCGGAACGAGCCGGAGCCGAGGCTCCGACAGGCCGGGGTGAGTTCAGGGCCTGCGGCGATGTTTGCGCCTGCTTTTTATCTGCTCGTAACGCGTGGTCGGCGTCGCAGGTGACGGGCGCTCGGGTTATTTGACCCTTTTAAAACCTGAAACGTGAAATCTTCACGTTGTGGAGTGTTTGAACCTTGAGACAAAGTATATCAAATCTGCATGTAGGCATTCTAATTTGTTACATAACCATATTTCTGCAATTTAGTCATTAAAAACTTTGATATCATTTATTTTGAGAGTAAAGAAGTCACACTGATGATGAAGAAGCCTGAAAGCTCACAGAAACACATACGAAACGCTGGGCTTTGAAGGGTTAAAGCTGCATTTTGTACATTTGTTTGAAAATGGATTCAAAGCTTCGGCAGAAACTGAACCAGGTAAGAACAGCGTGGAGGCGGGGCTAAAAAGAAACTCACACAGCTCAGTCTCCTCACACCTCTCCATCGATCGCTGCCCCCTGCTGGTGAGAGTTTATCGCTACGTGTCTGGATCTTTGAGTTTCTGATTGGTCTGTGATTCATTTTCAGGCCGAACCGCTCGGGCTGGACGCCGGGCAGAGACATGGGACTGATGAACGCCATTGGCCTGCAGCCCCGACACCCCACCCCTTCAGTGACATCGCAAGGAACCCAGACGCCAATCATCCAGCTGCAAAACGCTGAGACTCAAACAGAGAGGGAGCTGTCGGAGCCGAGCGCCTCGCAGCCTGCTCAGAGTACTGACACACACACACACACACACAACCCCGTTCATCTATCTTAGTGAGGACCTTCATTGACATAATGGTTTCCCTAGCACCTAACCATTAAAAATGAATCCCTGACCCCAAACCCAACCGTAACCTAGTTGTGACCCTGACACTAAAACCACATTTTGAGTCTCAAAAATGCTTCAAACTCGTGAGGACCCACGAGGCCTGTTTGTCCCCACAAGTATAGTAAACTTTTCTGGTCCCCATGAAGATGTTAATACCCGTCCACTTTAAGTGTGTGTGTGTGTGTGTGTGTGTGTGTGTGTGTGTGTGTGTGTGTGTGTGTGTGTGTGTGTGTGTGTGTGGTCTCATCAGGTGTGTTTCTTCCCAGGTGTCCCTCCTGAAGCTCCGTCCACCAGTGGAGCAGCTCAGGCTCAGGTGGAGGCGTCTCAGAGCAGCCAAGCTCAGGAGGAAGTCCCAGCTGAAGCAGAGACCGGCACCTCCACCGCTGCTGGTACTCCACCCACTGACTTCTCAACACGACCTCATAATAACCTGTTACTGCGTCATCATCGTCTCATTTCTGCCTCCATGTTGATCCTCAGTTTTTACCTCGTTTGTTTTGTTACAAATATTTATATCAAACATTGTGCGTGTGTGTGTCTGTGCGTGTGTGTCTGTGCGTGCGTGTCTGTGTGCGCGCGTGTGTCTGTCTGTGTGCGTGCGCGTCTGTGTGTCTGTGTGCGTGTGCGCGTGTCTGTCTGTCTGTGTGCGTGTGTGTGTGTGTGTGCGCGTGTCTGTCTGTCTGTGTGCGCGTGTGTGTGTGTGTGTGCGCGTGTCTGTCTGTCTGTGTGTGTGTGTGCACGTGTCTGTCTGTGTGTCTGTGTGTGCGTGTCTGTGCGCGTGTGTGTGCGCGTCTGTGCGTCTGTGTCTGTGTGTCTGTGCGTGTGTGTGTGCGCGTGTGTGTGCGCGTCTGTGCGTCTGTGTCTGTGTGTCTGTGCGTGTGTGTCTGTCTGTCTGTGTGTGTGTGTGCACGTGTCTGTCTGTGTGTCTGTGTGTGCGCGTCTGTGTGTGTGCGCGCGTCTGTGCGTCTGTGTCTGTCTGTCTGTGTGTGTCTGTGTGTGTGTGTGCACGTGTCTGTCTGTGTGTGTGTGTGTGTGTGTGTCTGTGTGTGTGTGTGTGTGTGTGTGTGTGTGTCTGTGTGTGTGTGTTTTGGGTGAAATGTTGTGACTGTTTGTATTTAAAGATGAATATTTATAAACAGATGACCTGAGGGGAGACACGATGACGATCACGTGTTTATCTTCACGCTGTCTCTGTTGCTCTCTTTGCTTCAGGAGAGTCTTCGGAGTTCGGGTCTGGCGAGGACGCTCTGGCACGAATCCGCCGGCTGATCGCTGAAGGCGGCATGACGGCGGTGGTCCAGCGGGAGCAGAGCACCACCATGGCCTCGATGGGCGGCTTTGGGAACAACATCATTGTCAGCCACCGCATCCACCGCGGCTCGCAGACGGGCGCCTCCAGGCCCACTGCCGAGCCCGTCGCCACGGCCCCCTGCACCTCCGGTCCGCTCCTCGTCGCCTCGCAGCCCCAGTCCAACCTGCGCCCAGCCCCGCAGGCCAGCGAACAGCTCGGTCCCGTGTGGGCTCCGTCGCCACCCACGCTCTCTCTGGCTGTGGACGTGGACGACGTGTTCGACGGCGGGCGGGCGGACGACAGCTCCTTGCCGGGTCCCTCCTCCTCTTCCTCTCACAGCCCCCTCCCTGGCGGTGGCGGCCCCAACAATTACCCCGGTGACCCATACAGCAGGTAGTCCTCCTATTGGCTGACGGTTAAGGGGGCTCCTCAAAGCCTTATCTCACAAAATGGGTGCTGCTTCGACCCCACACAGGGTCTCCCACCTGGAAACGAAGGGACACAAAGACCTCTCCTCCCCCCTCCCCCTAGCCTTTCTGTTGAGTGGCGTTGGCGCTCGTGAACCCAGACCGAAGCTGGACCGTCATCATTCCTCACAGGAGCTCCTACTTGAACGGAGGCACGGAGCTCCTCCCCACCTGATTCTCTCCCAGCACGATGAAGGTCGAGGTTCCTGACGCGCTGCGCCTGGTGATGGAGGGGTGGGGGTGTGGCTTCTTTCACATTTACTCCAACGTGCTGCGTTTGGTGCCATGTGACGTTACCTTAGATGTGAAATAGTGATTGAAGTGTTTGAACTCAGCACTACGTTTTTGTACTGTGTCACTGCTGCGTGTGCCTGAGGCAGGACTCTGCACGGCGGCGAGCGACCACCGATGACTGAACGCACACGCTCGACTAAACAAACGGAAGCTCCTGCATGTCTCGAAATAATGCTGCAGCTCATCGAACACATGTTTGTGTTTAAGGCTGGAAACGAGGAGAATCACTTCCTGTTAGGGCAACGAGGAGGCGGAGATTCACCTGCTCTGACCCCTCCCCACCCCACCAACCCCACCCAGCTGCACTACAGTGTGTTTGGTGCTAACCGAGGTGTGTGTGTGTGTGTGTGTGTGTGTGTTCTCACTGAAACCACAGTTTGTCTGTTTTTTGTTTTTCTTTGGGGGGGGGGGGGTTAGCTGAGCGTCGTTTCCTGTCCGCCTCATCACGTTTGGATGTTTGCATCTCGGAGCGGTCTCAGTTCACAGTGAAGGTGATTGCGAGGTGGGGTTTGCACGACATGTTTAGCCGGTGGGGGCGGGGTTAGGGGTTTCACAGGGGCGTGGGGTTCTCTCGGGCTACGGTCCCTACGAGCTGGGTGAAAGGTCACGTGGGCGCCGCACTGACCGACGCTCTAAATGTAGAAACAACACCAAAACGTTCCAGGAAGCTGCGGCGTTTGTCCTCCGTGCAGGAACGACGCTGCAGCGTGAGCGCGCCGACCGCCAACTTCACGCTATGACTCAGACACCGGAGATCAATCGTGTCTGTAATGCTTTCATCCAAACTCGCCGATTGGTCGACATTCAGCCTGCGCGGTCACTTCCTGCTGTTACTGACCAGGTGATGAGTGGATTTATTATCATCATTATTATTATGACTTTTTTATTAAGGACAGAGAACTGCAGACGAGTCTCCCTGACAGCTGTCGTCTTCTTGTTAAACGACCAAAATAAAGTCCAAGACTTTTGTTTTCTTCCTTTTGGGGTTTTTTTTGTTTTTTTTTTTTTTTGTTTTTTTTGGGGGGGGGGGGGTTAATGAGCCGAAGAGTCAAAGTATGCGTGTGTGTGTGTCTACCACTACAGGAACTTGCTGTTGCTCGGTAACATCCAATCTAAACCCTCAGATTTCACTCAGTGTTCTTGGACAGCCTGTTAGTGACCTCACAGCAGCCATGTTATTGGTCCAGAGGCCACACCCCTAATTATACAAGCCCTTCTCCAATTAAGACAGGTGAGTTATAGAGCCCTGCCCCACAGGTGTTACAAAGGGGAAGTGATGTATAGAGACCAGAACAGTTTGTCTGTCAGGCTGTAGACGTTAGGAGTGTGTGGGGCCTCTGCTGGACGTCAGAGGAACTGCAGGTCTTGGTGTGGACGTTGCTGTTTGGTGCAGCTCATGTTGTTCGTATAGAGACTGAGGAGCACCTCGAGCACTTACCCACACTTTAAATGTCAGCTTTAAGAGTCGGGTCACCGAGCTCCTGTAGTGGAAGATGTCTGAGTGGTCACACACACACACACACACACACACACACACACACACCTACCTTTCCTCATCCTTCAAAATCCTGCAGAAGAAAACTTGAATTTTTGTGATCAAGCGCAACTTTTCCTTCCTGCAGCATCCAGCTGTCCTTTTTGTTTCCACGTGTGCTTAGAAGTTCATGTACTGATGGCATTTTAAGGTGGGGCTGTGGGTGGGGGTGCTGAGTGGAGCTCTGGGATTCATGACACTTTTTATTGAAGCTTTTACTCTGCAGGCGAGACTCTGAATGCTCCTCCTGGCTTTTTACTTGATCAGTGAAGATTTTAGAGTGTGTGTGTGAGATCAGGGTGGGGGGGTGGATGTGAATAGCGCAGCGGTGTGAGTCCGATCGGTACCTGTGTGTCAGACTGTGGAGTTTGTACAGCGCTAACGTGACTCTTTGCTTTGACTTTTAGATGTAATTAAAGAGCTTTGAGAGTTCCTCTGTGCTCCTCGTTTCTTCAGCTCACTGCATCACAAACACGCAGCAGATACGTCATCCACCCATATTACACCACCCTCACTGGCAGATGAACAACAAATGACAGAAAAGTTTGATTTAATTTTTTCACTGTTACAGAAATTAACATTTTAAATTTAAAACCCTTAAGGACCCACAGTGACACTGGTGTCACCGCCCCTTTACACTTAGAGAAAAACTATAATGGTTTAACTTTTAACTAATAAAGTCCCTAAGTGACGTCTACTGCACAAACTAGTTCAGTCATGTGACAAGTGAGGCACTCTGGGTGTTCAAGACACCATTTTCAAAGTCTTGGTCCGCCTGGTTAGCTAATGAGACCACTATGCTAATTCTAAAAACTTTCTTTTCTTTTTCCAAAGGTAAGCTTTTACTCATTCAGCAATTCTAAACTTTAGATAAGATGTCATAGGTCACTTGTAACCTAGTTTGGTAATATTTCTGAAACAATTTGATCTAGAATCTACGGAGCCCCGCAGGGGACATGGGAGGAAAAAACAATTAAGACGGACTTTTGCGAGATCTCGCAAAACAAACTCGGGATCTCGCAAAAGTTTTAGCCGCATTCTTCGGAGGCCACCAGCTCGAAGCCGACCAGGAGGTCGAGGCACGATGTGCCGGGAAAGCGGTGTTCCTCCCGGCTGTAATAGGTCTCGACCTCCCGTTAGCTTCGAGGTAGTGGGTGTCAGGTCAGAGCACTTTTGCAAATATGTGATGTCTTGTAAACCGAGCAGGTATCTGATGTTTACACAACTACATTCAAGCCTCAAAATATCTTATGTGTATTTTGTGACCCAGAAAGAGTAACATTACAACTAAGTAGCTGCCGCCATTGTTGGAATTCAGTTAGTTTTGCGAGATCTCGCAAAAGTCCGTCTTAATTTTTTTTTCTCCCATGTCCCCTGCGGGGCTCCGTAAGGATCAGTTTGTTAAATATCACTGTGACAAATATGTCACATCGGGCATTAAACTCAAATTTTCTTAAAAAAAGTGATGTGACATATTTGTCACAAAAAGACAAACTGATCCTTTGCTTAGTCAGTTTAGCTCATTCAGTTATTTTAAGTAAACGTATTCTTTGTTGTTAATTCTCAGTCATATTTAACTAAATTCAAGCATAACTAATTTATTAAATTACCTAAATTTGTGATGGAACTTTACTTTAACTTTGTCGAGGCGTTTTTCAGTTACCCCCCATTTTTTTTTTTTGTCATTTTCACTCTTTTGTAGAATGAATAAAAGGAAAAAACAGTGTTCAAGATGCGCTGGAGTTTATCACTGCAGAGGACAGTGAGTATGAGGGATGTGAAAGTAGCTCAGATGAAGATTCTGGTGACCCTAATTACATCCCCCACAAAGACGTGGAGAGTGATGAATCCAGTGATTCAGACAGTTGTGATTCAAGTGATTCTGAGACAGAGCCACATTCAAGCCATATTCTCACTGGGCAGCCCAAGGCAGCTATCAAAGGACAAAAATTCTCCTGGAGAAAGAAGATGTTCGAAGCCCCTGAGGTCACATTCAAGGGACCCTGTGCCAAACCTCCAGATGAGATCCACACTCCACTGGAGAACTTCAAAAACTTCATCACAGATGATATGCTGCTGTTGTTAATGGAACAAACAAATTTATACAGTGTACAAAACTCCAACCATCTGAGAAATGTAAATACCGCTGTTAAAGAACTACAAATACTCATTGGTCTCTGAGGATGGGTCTATGCCAAATGCCTGGAAATCGAGCATACTGGGAAAATGACACCAGGTGTCCTATGGTAGCAGATAACATGTCCCGCAACCGATTTCAAACCCTGTTGGGGTCTCTACATTTCACTGACAATACAGATTTATTACACAGAGATGCAGAAGACAAGTGCTGGAAGATCCGTCCATGGTTTGAAATGTTTCGTCCCAGAGGAGTACAACTCTGTTGATGAGCAAATGGTACCCTTCAAGGGACACACGGCCCAATCAGGCAGTATGTGAAGGGAAAGCCCCACCCCTGGGGATTGAAAACCTGGGCCCGGTGCTCATCCTGTGGTATGCTCCATGATTTTGTTGTTTATCAAGGTGGTACTGGGAAGAAGACTTTAGTTGGGATTGGAGGAGATGTTGTGGTGAAGTTGTGTGAAACTCTGCCAGCTGAGCAAAACTACAAAGATTTGCTGATAACGTCTTCTCCTCAGCCTCACTTGTGCTCACACTTCTTCAGCGACAGATCTACTTTGTAGGAACACTTCGTGGAAATCGCATAGCAGGTCGTCAGCTTGAAGATGAAAAAAGTCTTGCCCAGAGAGGCAGAGGATCTGTTGATGCCAGGGTGACTAAGGAGGAGAGCATGGTTATTGTGAAGTGGTATGACAACAAATCTGTTACCCTCATCTCATCCTATTGTGCAACTGAGCCTCAAGATACAGTCCGTCGCTGGAGCAAATCGGGCAAGGCATTTGTTGAGGTCAAAAGGCCACACATTGTGGAGTACAACACATTCATGGGGGGTATCGACCTGCTTGACGCCTGCATTGCAAGGTACAATACCACATGAAGTCACGGAGGTGGTATCTCCACCTGTCCTGCCATCATGCTCGGTGTTGTCAACGCATGGTTGATTTACCGTCGTGACTGCAAGCTACTTGTGTCCAAAAGCCACTGAAACAAAGAAGCTTCCAGGCAGAAGTTGCCACAGGCCTGATCCTTTGGAAATCACACAGGGGGGCCCATCACAAAACATCTCATCACCACCTCCACCACCCGAGAGAGTTCGAGTTGTACCTCCAACACTGGGCTGATTTATTTTACTTTTTTTCCAAGAAGCTTGTTGAAGTAAACCAAGAAGTGTTACCATCATTATCCATGTTAAGAATTTGACAATAAAAAGGAAATTCTGTTTTTAAAAGCAAGAAAGTAAGAGAGAGATAAGATAAGATAAGATAAGATAGAACTTTATTAATCCCTCGGGTGGGTTCCTCTGGGAAATTCGACTTCCAAAAAAAAGCACAGCAACGACCGAAGTTACAGTTACAGAACTGTTATATATATATATATATATATATATATATATATATACACACACACACACACACACACACACACACACACACACACACACACACACACACATATATAAATACAGAGACAAATATAAATAAAATATACGAAGGGGATAAATAGAATAAATAGGAATAAAAAATAAAAATACAAGTGAATTGCACATTTCAAGTATTGAGTCTATTGCACTGTTGACTATTTACAAAAAGTATTGCACAAGGTATTGTACAGTGAGGTGAAGAGGCACTACAGCTTAGTTGTTCCCCCCTCCTTTGTCCTCCTGTCTCCCCTCCCTCTCCCCTCCAGAGAGGAGTTAAACAGTCTGATGGCGTGTGGGACAAAGGAGTTTTTAAGTCTGTTAGTTCTTGTCTTGGGGAGAAGCAACCTGTCACTGAACAGACTCTTCTGGTTGTTAATGGCCGTGTGCAGAGGATGCCCAGCATTGTTCATAATGTCCATCAGTTTCTTTAATGTCCTTTTCTCTGCCACTGTCACCAGAGTGTCCAGCTTCATGCCGACCACAGAGCTAGCCCTCCTGATCAGTTTCTCCAGCCTGGATGATTTACAGAATTACTTTCTAAATATGGAACAAATGTACCTTGTATGCCCGATGTGACGCATATGTGACATTTCAGATCTGGGGCAGTGGGTGGAGCTATTACAAAAAAAACTTCAGAAATGTGTTATATATGATTCATTTGATATAACTTACAACCCCCGTAATTTACATGAAAGTAGAAATAGGTCTGGGTTCTTAAGGGTTAACAGCAGAAGTTGTACCGATGTCAGTCTGCACCAGAACTTCAATTCAATTCAATTCAATTCAATTTTATTTATATAGCGCCAAATCACAACATAAGTCGCCTCAAGGCGCTTCATAGATACAGAGAAAAACCCAACAATCATATGACCCCCTATGAGCAAGCACTTTGGCGACAGTGGGAAGGAAAAACTCCCTTTTAACAGGAAGAAACCTCCAGCAGAACCAGGCTCAGGGAGGGGCGGGGCCATCTGCTGCGACCGGTTGGGGTGAGAGAAGGAAGACAGGATAAAGACATGCTGTGGAAGAGAGACAGAGGTTAATAACAGATATGATTCAATGCAGAGAGGTCTGTTAACACATAGTGAGTGAGAAAGGTGACTAGAAAGGAAAAACTCAATGCATCATGGGAATCCCCCGGCAGCCTACGTCTATTGCAGCATAACTAAGGGAGGATTCAGGGTCACCTGGTCCAGCCCTAACTATATGCTTTAGCAAAAAGGAAAGTTTGAAGCCTGATCTTAAAAGTAGAGATAGTGTCTGTCTCCTGAATCCAAACTGGAAGCTGGTTCCACAGAAGAGGGGCCTGAAAACTGAAGGCTCTGCCTCCCATTCTACTTTTAAATACTCTAGGAACAACAAGTAGGCCTGCAGAGCGAGAGCGAAGTGCTCTAATAGGGTGATATGGTACTACAAGGTCATTAAGATAAGATGGGGCCTGATTATTTAAGACCTTGTATGTGAGGAGCAGGATTTAGAATTCTGGATTTAACAGGAAGCCAAAACAGGAGAAATCTGCTCTCTCTTTCTAGTCCCTGTCAGGACTCTTGCTGCAGCATTTTGGATCAGCTGAAGGCTTTTCAGGGAGTTTTTTGGACATCCTGATAATAATGAATTACAGTCGTCCAGCCTGGAAGTAATAAATGCATGAACTAGTTTTTCAGCGTCACTCTGAGACAGGATATTTCTAACTTTAGAGATGTTGCACAAATGGAAGAACACAGTCTTACATATTTGTTTAATATGTGCGTTGAAGGACATGTCCTGCTCAAAAATGACTCCAAGGTTCCTCACAGCGTTACTGGAGGCCAAGGTAATGCCATCCAGAGTAAGAATCTGGTTAGATACCATATTTCTAAGATTTTCAGGGCCGAGTACAATAACCTCAGTTTGATCTGAATTAAGAAGCAGAAACTTAGCGGCCATCCAGGTCTTTATGTCTTTAAGACATTCCTGCAGTTTAACTCATTGGTGTGTGTTATCTGGCTTCATGCACAGATAGAGTTGGGTGTCATCAGCATAGCAGTGTAAATGTATGCTATGTCTTCTAATGATGCTGCCTAAGGGAAGCATGTATAATGTAAACAGAATTGGTCCTAGCACTGAACCCTGTGGAACTCCATAATTAACCTCAGTGTGTGAAGAGGACTCTCCATTTACATGCACAAACTGGAGTCTATTAGATAGATATGATACAAACCACTGCAGTGCAGTACCTGTAATACCTACAGCATGTTCTAATCGCTCTAATAGGATATTATGGTCGACAGTATCGAACGCTGCACTGAGGTCTAGCAGGACAAGCACAGAGATGAGTCCACTGTCAGAGGCCATAAGAAGATCATTTGTAACCTTCACTAAAGCTGTTTCTGTGCTGTGATGAGCTCTGAAACCTGACTGAAACTCTTCAAATAAACCATTCCTCTGCAGATGATCTGTTAGCTGTTTGACAACTACTCTTTCAAGGATGTTTGATATGAAAGGAAGGTTGGAGATTGGCCTATAATTAGCTAAGACTGCTGGGTCTAGAGATGCTTTTTGAGTAAAGGTTTAACTACAGCCAGCTTGAAGGCCTGTGGTACATAGCCGATTATTAGAGATAGGTTGATCATATTTAAGATCGAAGCATTAATTAATGGCAGGACTTCTTTGAGCAGTTTTGTAGGAATGGGGTCTAAAAGACACGTTGATGGTTTGGAGGAAGTAATTATTGAAGTTAACTCAGAAAGATCAATTAGAGAAAAAGAGTCTAACTTAACATCAATGGTACTAAGAGTAGCTGTAGATAATATTACATCTGTGGGATGATTACTGGTAATTTTTTCTCTAATGATAAAAATTTTATTTGTGAAGAAGTTCATGAAGTCATTACTAGTTAACGTTAAAGGGATGGTTGGCTCAAAAGAGCTCTGACTGTTTGTCAGCCTGGCTACAGAGCTGAAGAGAAACCTGGGGTTGTTCTTATTGTCTTCAATCAGTGATGAATAGTAAGATGTTCTGGCTTTGCGGAGGGCTTTCTTATAAAGCAGCAAACTATTTCTCCAGGCTAAATGATGATCCTCTAAATTTGTGACACGCCATTTCCTCTCCAGATTACGAGTCATCTGCTTTAGGCTACGTGTTTGAGAATTATACCATGGAGTCAGGTACTTCTGATTAGAGACCTTAGTTTTCACCGGAGCTACAGTATCCAGAGTCGTACGTAGGTAGGAGGTGAAATTATTAACAAGATAATCGACTTCTGTTGGGGTAGCGTTCAGATAGCTGCTCTGCTCTGTGTTGGTACAGGGCATTGAAGATGATAACAGTGGGTGGATTATATTCTTAAACTTAGTTACAGCGCTTTCAGAAAGACATCTACTGTGATAAAGTCTACTCTCCACCGCTGTGTAATCAATTATTGTAAATGTAAATGTTATCAGGAAATGATCAGACAGCAGAGGGTTTTCAGGAAACACTGTTAAATGTTCAGTTTCTATGCCATATGTTAAAACAAGATCTAGAGTGTGATTAAAGTGGTGGGTGGGTTCTTTTACATTTTGAGAGAAGCCAATTGAGTCTAATAACAGATTAAATGCCATGTTGAGGCTGTCATTTTTAGCATCTACATGGATGTTAAAATCACCCACAATAATTATTTTATCTGAGCTCAGAACTAAATTAGATATAAAGTCTGAGAAATCAGACAGAAACTCTGTGTAAGGCCCAGGTGGACGATAGATGAGAACAAGTAAGACTGGTTTCTGAGTTTACAGCTGGGGTGGACGAGGCTAAGCATCAGGCTTTCAAATGAATTAAAAGTCTGTCTTGGTCTTTCATTAATTAATAGGCTGGTGTGAAAAATTGCTGCCACACCTCCCCCTCGGCCTGTGCTTCGAGGTTTCTGGTAGTTAGAATGACTCGGGGGTGTTGATTCATTTAAACTAACATAATCATCCTGCTGCAACCAGGTTTCTGTAAGGCAGAGTAAATCAATTTGTTGATCAATTATTAAGTCATCTACTAACAGAGACTTGGAGGAGAGAGACCTGATATTTAATAATCCACATTTCACTGTTTTACTCTTTGGTTCAGATGTGGATACTGTATTGTTATTTCTTTGTAATTGTTTATGTTTAAGTTGTTTGTTGCTGGTTTTTAGTTTGTTTTTTGTCTGTTTGGGAGCTGACACAGTCTCTATGGAGATGGAACTTCATCTGTGGTTTTATTTGTTCGTGCTCACAGATTTGTTGCATCTTTTCTTTATTGACTCGATGATTTAAGCCTTGTTCGAAGCCCAGCTGATGTCCGCGGTGCATTTATCTGGGATAACCTGTCAGCTTCATTATTAAAACATGAAGTCCTGCAGTAACCACGAGGGCAGCTCACTGAGCTGGGCCTTCACATGCAGCAGTTTTCTGATTTCTGAATGCTGCAACTTCCTGTAACTCTGCTGCTGGAACACCTGGATTTCCACAATAAAGCATATTTCTGTTCTATATTTCTATGAGTGTTTACAGGCTTCAGGATGTGTGGGTAGGCGGTAAAAATGCCTTCTTTGGGATTACAGTTTTTCTTGATTGGTTATAGTGTTTAAGCAATCTAATGAAGCCAAATTTCAAAAGCATAATGCCACTTTCCAAAGAGCACACCCATTTCCCTGAGCTATGAACACTATGAACCGTTCCTGTGGTCACTCCGAGGAGTTACTTTAGAGCCTTATGTCGTGTGCACCTCCAGGCCAAGGCGACGCCTGCCACTTTGGCTCAAACAACGACGGATGGTGCGATCTGGCACTGATGTTCCTTGAGCATGAAGTTCAGCTTGGATCTCTTTAGAAGTCTTTCTGCGCTCTTTTGTTACCATTCGGATTATCCATCTCAATTTCCCTCCTGCGTCCAGGGAGGTTGGCTCCCATGGATCTGAAATTTGTGAATGCCGTGCAGCTGTAGTCACAGGAACATCTAGCTGCTTGGAGATGGTCTTATATCCTTTACCTTTAATCATTTTTGTCCAGGCCTGTTTCATGCATTTATTTTTTAAATAATTCATTTGAAGCATGGTTGAAAAGCAGTGTCCAACTTTCATTGGTTAAGATTAATAGAATTTTTATTTATTATTACTTTTGTCAGATTAAAGTTATTTCTGGGACCATTGTGGGTACCACCTTTGTCTACGTCTGTACATTGGTTGCATTTTTTGTGTTCAATGTGTACGACTATGTTATTGTGTGTGTGTTTTTGAGGCCTTGTGTGTGCTGTCTGTGGCAAAGTTTGGTTTTTCAGCAGGGTGAATGGTTTTGAGTGTAGAGCTGCATTTCAACCTGATAACACGATGTTTGGGAAATATGGTGAGACGTCATGGATTTGTGTTTACTGTTTGGGGAATACGAGGCATAGTTTCAAGGACTGTGTTTAAGCACTCGAGGAAAACGGTAATAAAGCTGATGTGAGCACAGCAGCCGAGTGACCCTGAGCTCCTTATTAGTGTTTAAAATGATATCGTTATGAGGCGGAGGAGGAAACGCGGCATTTTGTCCACTTTAATGAGCTCTGCATAAATATTTGGAGGCTGGCTGAGAGTCCGGGCTGCTGCTCGGAGGGTCGAGGAACTCGGATGGCAGATCTGTGACTGCACTGCAGCACATTTGTGTCAGAGCGGAGGTTAATCAGATAACATGGAGGAAAAGAGATGATATTAGGACTGTAAATAAGCACTCTGACAGTGCTGGAGGTTTCCGTTTGCTTCTCTGTGCCTGCTGCAGTGTCTTCACTAACGGTAATGCTGGGAGGAAGATGAAGTTAAAACCCGTGTGGTGGTAACTGAAGCTGGGCTCATCTTCTCTAATGTGTCATTACATCCCACATCTGATGACGTCAGGACGGAGGCTGCATGTAAACTGCTGCAGATGGACTGATGGACAGGCAGACAGCGGCAAGCTGAGCAGCTCCAACACCCCCGGTGAGCTGGACCGAACCTCTGAACGCGCTCGCAGCAACTCCTGCCGGTTCATTCTGTCAGGAAATCTGCTTTTATTTTGAAGGCTTAAACGTGTTTTTCAGTCAGTTCCTCAGAGCTGGAGGAAATTTCTCTGAAGTGAAAGTACTTTTACCAAGGTAATAACACAGAAGTGCAAAAGCTGCACCTCGAGCAGGTAAATGTCGATGTGAGTGTGACACAGCTGTGACTGTATCTGATCAGAGCTGCAGCTCATCGTTAGTTTGTCACATTTATCCGTCGTTTCCACATGAATGCTCCTTTTGCACATTTAAATCTTTCATGTGGTCCAAACTGAGGTTTGGGAATGATCACAGGAGTTTCAACATTTTGCATTAAATGTAACGAGATCTTTATAATAAACTTCAAACATCTTCAGTTTTTGCTGCAAGAAAATAAAATCCTGCACGAGGAGAACTTCGTATAAACTGTTTAGCTTCATCGTTTCTGTGTGAGCTGCAATAAAACAGCTTCTGTGAGGAAGAGGAAATCATTCTCAGGAAGATACTGATTCATTTTCAGGGCAAGTATACAAAGTTCTTTCTTTTAATTATATTAGTAAAAGTCATTAACATCCATTGATGACCATTTGATGTTCGCTTCTTTGATTTGCTCTTTATCTCCTGAGTTGATGGGAAAATAACCAGTACATCAGGAACTCTTTGAATTTCACACACTAGGCTGACGGTTCAGTGTTGACTGATTTAAGGAACGCTGTCTTTTCTGTTTTAACACTTGTTATTATTTTGTGGTCACTTTGATCTCGTTTCAGTTCAATAATTTCAAAGTCTTCTTGTGTGTGACTTTAGGAAACATGGAACCGACGCCTACTTTGCTCCGCCTCTCCGTCAACACCTCCCGTGTGCCTCCGCTCTCACCACCATATCCGTACAGCACCGCTCAGCTGGTCCTCATTGCCATGGTTACCACCTCCCTCAGCATCCTCACCGTTCTCGGCAACACTTTGGTGATCCTGTCCATCAAAGTGAACCGTCACCTGCAGATGGTCAACAATTACTTCCTGCTGAGCCTGGCGGTGGCCGACCTGATCATCGGCCTGTTCTCCATGAACGTGTACACGCTGTATAAGCTGCAGGGCCGCTGGCTGCTGGGCCCCGTGCTATGTGACGCGTGGCTCGTCCTTGACTACGTGGCGAGCAGCGCCTCGGTCCTGAACCTGCTGCTCATCAGTCTGGATCGGTACTTTTGCCTGACGCGACCGCTCAGCTACCCAGTGCGGCGGACGGGCAGGATGGCGTGCCTGATGATTGCTGCCGCCTGGCTGCTTTCTTTCATTCTCTGGGCTCCCGCCATCCTGTCCTGGCAGACAGATAAGGGCGGGCGCGTCGTCCCTCACGATCAGTGTTACATCCGTCTACTTGTTAGCCCTGCTGTTACTATGGGGACGACTCTTCCCTCCTTTTACCTGCCGGCAATCATCATGATCGGCCTCTACAGCCACCTGTCAGTTGCCAGCTACAGCCGAATGAGTGTGCTCATGCCAAACCAGGGTGCTCTCAGGGCTTCCAGTCCCTCCTTGAAAGACTTCCTGCTGAGGCGGCGAGGCATGGGGACGAGTGACCCCTGCTCAGACCTGACCCCGAACCAGCTCCAGTCCTGCACGCCAAAGACCAGAAGGAAGAAGAAGACATGTAGAAGTCCAGATGATACAGCGCAGGCCGAGAGTAGCTGGAGACACTGGGTAAGGATGTGTTTCATCTGTTTACCGTCTCTAATGTTGTTGTCAGGGGGCGCTGTCACTTCCTGTTCACTCTCTGCGGTAGAGTATCACTTCCTGTTCCTGTTCCAACACACAGTGGTGTTCTTGTAGCAGTTTATTAAAAACCGTATAGATAACTTCGCTTTTCATATCTTCACGCACTTTACTCGCTTCGTCTTTAGGGTTTCGCTAGCTTAGCTTAGCTCATAGCCAACTCGCTAGCAGTTTTCAGTTTTATTTGTCATATGCAAATTAGCACAGGGTCAACATCGCAATGAAATGTATTTGATGAGCAGCAGTCACTCAGCAGCATGGTATAGTAGAAAAAATAAAATAAAATAATAAAAAATATATAGAAAAATAGAAAAGAGCAAAATATTAATAAGATGTAGTAAAAGAAAAAGAGATTTTCAGTTAACTGACTATATATATATGTATGTATAAATATATGTACACTAGTGATTAAATTAAGAAAATCTTAAACAGGAATGTGAGGGGGGGCAGATGGGATATTGCACAGGAATGAGCAGCAGAAAATTACAGTATTGCACTTTTAAATATAAATATCAATGACAATAAAGTGGCGTGACCAGTGCAGATTATACAGAGTACTTGTGAAGCTGCAGGTAGCTTCTGAGTGCTGTGCTGTGGACTGTGTGTGTGTGTTTAAGTGTTGTGGTTGAGGTGTCGTATGGCTTGGTGGTAAAAACTGTTTTTAAGTCTTGTAGTCCGAGCAGACAGACTCCTGTAACATCTGCCAGATGGTAACAAGGAGAACAGCTGATGTGCTGGGTGGCTGTGGTCCTTGATGATGGAGGCTGGAGATAAATGTCCTGAATGGCAGGAAGCCTCGTGCCAGTGATGTGCTCTGCTGCCTTCACCACCCTCTGTAGTGATTTCTGGCTGCTGGCTGAGCAGCTTCGTACCAAACTGTGATGCAGCTCATCAGCAAGCTCTCGATCGCACACCTGTAAGAATTTGAGGTGATGTTGGCGTTCATGCCAAACTTCCTCAGCCTCCTCAGGAAGTAAAGCCACTGGCGAGCTTTCCTGATAGCAGTGTCTGTGTGAGGGTCCAGGAGAAGTCCTCTGTGATGCTGACCCGTTGATGTGGATGGGCTGGTGTTCCCATGGCATCTTTACCTGTCCTGCACTTTCCTGCACATTGTGTCACATGTTTAGTTAGAGGAGCAGTGACCTCGCTGCGAGGCTTCACATTATGATCATTTTTAGACATTTATCATTCTTCCAGTTATTTCTTTGAGCTCACTGAGCTGGGCCTTCACATGCAGCAGTGTGTCTTCCGATTTCTGAATGCTCCAACTTCCTGTCACTTTGTTGCTGGAACACCTGGATTTCCACAATAAAGCATATTTCTGTTCTATATATCTATGAGTGTTTACAGGCTGCAGAATGTGTGGGTACAAACAAAATGCCTTTTTTGACATTAATAAAGCTGATCTGAGCACAGCAGCCGAGTGATCCTGAGCTCCTTATTAGTGTTTAAAATGATATCGTTATGAGGCGGAGGAGGAAACGCGGCATTTTGTCCACTTTAATGAGCTCTGCATAAATATTTGGAGGCTGGCTGAGAGTCCGGGCTGCTGCTCGGAGGGTCGAGGAACTCGGATGGCAGATCTGTGACTGCACTGCAGCACATTTGTGTCAGAGCGGAGGTTATGGAGGAAAAGAGATGATATTAGGACTGTAAATAAGCACTCTGACAGTGCTGGAGGTTATTCCTCAGCCTCTCAATCTGGAGGCCAGGATTACTGAATTGGAGACTCGGCTTCGCACCCTTCATTCACCCGTAGCTAGCCAGGCCCCTGTAGCTGGTGCAGCCGAAGATAGCGTAGGCCCCGCTAGCTGTTCCCTGGCAGACCCCAAGCAGCTGGGGAAAGAGGGTGGCTGGGTGACTGTGAGGAGGAACATAGTCCTAAACAGAAGCCCCAGGTACACCAGCAACCCGTTCATGTGTCTAACCGTTTTTCCCCACTCGGCGACACACCCGCCGGGGGTCAAACTCTGGTAATTGGTGATTCTGTTCTCAGACATGTGAAGCTAGAGACACCGGCAACCATAGTCAATTGTCTTCCAGGGGCCAGAGCAGGCGACATTGAAGGAAATTTAAAACTGCTGGCTAAGGGTAAACGTAAATTCAGTAAGATCATAATTCACGTCGGCAGTAATGACACCCGGTTACGCCAATCGGAGGTCACTAAAATCAATATTGAATCGGTGTGTAACTTTGTGGGACTCTGTAGTTTTCTCTGGTCCCCTCCCCAATCAGACCAGGAGTGACATGTTTAGCCGCATGTTCTCCTTAAATCGCTGGCTGTCTGAGTGGTGTCCCAGAAACGATGTGGGCTTCATAGATAATTGGCAAACCTTCTGGAGGAAACCTGGTCTTGTTAGGAGAGACGGCATCCATCCCACTTTGGATGGAGCAGCTCTCATTTCTAGAAATATGGACAAATTTATTAAACCCCCCAAAATATGAGTATCCAGAGTTGGGACCAGGAAGCAGACTTGCAGTCTTACACGCCTCTCTGCAGCTTCTCTCCTCCTGCTACCCCCCCAAAAACCCATCTCCATAGAGACTGTGTCAGCTCCCAAACAGACAAAAAACAAACTAAAAACCAGCAACAAACAACTTAAACATAAACAATTACAAAGAAAGAACAATACAGTATCCACATCTGAACCAAAGAGTAAAACAGTGAAATGTGGATTATTAAATATTAGGTCTCTCTCCTCCAAGTCTCTGTTAGTACATGACTTAATAATTGATCAACAAATTGATTTACTCTGCCTTACAGAAACCTGGTTGCAGCAGGATGATTATGTTAGTTTAAATGAATCAACACCCCCGAGTCATTCTAACTACCAGAAATCTCGAAGCACAGGCCGAGGGGGAGGTGTGGCAGCAATTTTTCACACCAGCCTATTAATTAATGAAAGACGAAGACAGACTTTTAATTCATTTGAAAGCCTGATGCTTAGCCTCGTCCACCCCAGCTGTAAACTCAGAAACCAGTCTTACTTGTTATCATCTATCGTCCACCTGGGCCTTACACAGAGTTTCTGTCTGATTTCTCAGACTTTATATCTAATTTAGTTCTGAGCTCAGATAAAATAATTATTGTGGGTGATTTTAACATCCATGTAGATGCTAAAAATGACAGCCTCAACATGGCATTTAATCTGTTATTAGACTCAATTGGCTTCTCTCAAAATGTAAAAGAACCCACCCACCACTTTAATCACACTCTAGACCTTGTTTTAACATATGGCATAGAAACTGAACATTTAACAGTGTTTCCTGAAAACCCTCTGCTGTCTGATCATTTCCTGATAACATTTACATTTACAATAATTGATTACACAGCGGTGGAGAGTAGACTTTATCACAGTAGATGTCTTTCTGAAAGCGCTGTAACTAAGTTTAAGAATATAATCCACCCACTGTTATCATCTTCAGTGCCCTGTACCAACACAGAGCAGAGCAGCTGCCTGAACGCTGCTCCAACAGAGGTTGATCATCTTGTTAATAATTTCACCTCCTACCTACGTACGACTCTGGATACTGTAGCTCCTGTGAAAACGAAGGTCTCTAATCAGAAGTACCTGACTCCGTGGTATAATTCTCAAACACGTAGCCTAAAGCAGATGACTCGTAATCTGGAGAGGAAATGGCGTGTCACAAATTTAGAGGATCATCATTTAGCCTGGAGAAATAGTTTGCTGCTTTATAAGAAAGCCCTCCACAAAGCCAGAACATCTTACTATTCATCACTGATTGAAGAAAATAAGAACAACCCCAGGTTTCTCTTCAGCTCTGTAGCCAGGCTGACAAACAGTCAGAGCTCTGTTGAGCCAACCATCCCTTTAACGTTAACTAGTAATGACTTCATGAACTTCTTCACAAATAAAATTTTTATCATTAGAGAAAAAATTACCAGTAATCATCCCACAGATGTAATATTATCTACAGCTACTCTTAGTACCATTGATGTTAAGTTAGACTCTTTTTCTCTAATTGATCTTTCTGAGTTAACTTCAATAATTACTTCCTCCAAACCATCAACGTGTCTTTTAGACCCCATTCCTACAAAACTGCTCAAAGAAGTCCTGCCATTAATTAATGCTTCGATCTTAAATATGATCAACCTATCTCTAATGATCGGCTATGTACCACAGGCCTTCAAGCTGGCTGTAGTTAAACCTTTACTCAAAAAGCATCTCTAGACCCAGCAGTCTTAGCTAATTATAGGCCAATCTCCAACCTTCCTTTATATCAGACATCCTTGAAAGAGTAGTTGTCAAACAGCTAACAGATCATCTGCAGAGGTTTATTTGAAGAGTTTCAGTCAGGTTTCAGAGCTCATCACAGCACAGAAACAGCTTTAGTGAAGGTTACAAATGATCTTCTTATGGCCTCTGACAGTGGACTCATCTCTGTGCTTGTCCTGCTAGACCTCAGTGCAGCGTTCGATACTGTCGACCATAATATCCTATTAGAGCGATTAGAACATGCTGTAGGTATTACAGGTACTGCACTGCAGTGGTTTGTATCATATCTATCTAATAGACTCCAGTTTGTGCATGTAAATGGAGAGTCCTCTTCACACACTGAGGTTAATTATGGAGTTCCACAGGGTTCAGTGCTAGGACCAATTCTGTTTACATTATACATGCTTCCCTTAGGCAGCATCATTAGAAGACATAGCATACATTTACACTGCTATGCTGATGACACCCAGCTCTATCTGTCCATGAAGCCAGATAACACACACCAATGAGTTAAACTGCAGGAATGTCTTAAAGACATAAAGACCTGGATGGCCGCTAACTTTCTGCTTCTTAATTCAGATCAAACTGAGGTTATTGTACTAAATCTTAGAAATGCCTTATGAAGCCAGACGCTTCCTCTGGATAGCATTACTTCAGCCTTCAGCGACACTGTAAGGAAACCTTGGAGTCATTTAAATGACTCTAAGATGACCTGCTCTACCTCCCAAAGATGGCTGTAGTCTAAAAGGCAAGAGAATGGACAAGGAATGCAAAGAGAGCATGTGTCTACTATATTGGCTCCCTGTTCAATCCAAATAGAGAGATTGGTTGTAAGGCCGCCTGATGAAAAGAAGTGAAGGTGGCTTGTTTGTCTCCTCAGAAGCATCCCTCTCAAACTGCTGTCAAACCCACCGGAGACGAAGACCACAACAAGACTGAATCTGAAGACTCATTCAACGCTGACCTCCACAGGGCGGCCTCGGCAGTCTTCTCCTCCTGCCCCGACATCAGCTCACATGAGAGGAGGCGGCAGCGAGTGATGGCGAGGGAGAGGAGGGTCACGAGGACCATCCTGGCCATCATCCTGGTATTTGTCCTCACCTGGACGCCGTACAATGTCATGGCCGTTGTTGCTGCCTTCTGCCATTGCCGCATTCCTGACGCCCTGTGGACCACAGGATACTGGCTGTGCTACGTGAACAGCACTGTCAACCCCGGCTGCTATGCCCTGTGCAACGTGACCTTCAGAAAAACCTTCTGCAGCCTCCTGCGCTGCCGCTGCAGGCGGCTGTAACAGCACTGGTGCGTTTTTGTTTTGTTTTTGGCAGCTGGCTTTTTGCTTTCCTTTCATGGAGTTTGGTCCTATCGCAGGTTTCCATCTAAATGTAGAAGGAGATTTAAGATGGGCAAAACAAATGCGAACAAAAGGTTGTTTCCATCCTTGCAGCTCAGTGGTTGGTCTGACAAACAGCCGGTGGTGCAAAACGTCCTTAAATCAAAGCAGATAATGCCATCATGTCTCCATTTCCAGCTCAGATGACATGGCCTCTTATCACAATTTGGGCTGTAAATGTTTGATGTTTATGTAGTTAATTAATCCATCTACTTCCTGCTGCTTCTCCATGATGTGTTTAATGAGCAGTGACTGATGTAACAAGGCATAAATGCTGTCAAGGCTGCAGCTACTGTTCATCTTTATTATTAAGAAAGTGTTTGGTAGATGCAGCACAATAAAGGAAATAAAACAGCGTCATTACTGCTAAGAAACACGTTTAAGGCTGTGAACATGCTTATTTCTGGTAGAAAGTTTTAACATGAAAGTCTATGACTCTGCTGGAGCCTCTAGTGGACTTTGGTTGCCTCAGAGGTTGCTTGGTGGAGACCAGAAGCAGAGTTAAAGCAGATTTTTGTGTTTTTAGTTGAAACTGTAGAGGACCGAGAATAGAACCCTGAGGAACTCCTGGAGAACTTACCGACACTTTAAATGTGGAGAAGTCGATCTGTCTGCTTAAAGATTCGGGTCACTGAGTTCCTGTAGTGAACAAAGCTTGTGATTTGTGCCTCCAAACTGAACCCCGTTCTTGAATATGCACGAACCTTTTATTATTATGACAGCCATCGTGTCTGTGCACCAGTAATCACGCCAGAGTCTTCACCAAAGCAATGTACAGTCTTTATTTTGCTTATTTGTACAGTTTCATCCTGCAGCAACAATAATCTATAGTTTAAAAAATAGATTTCATAGAGGATTTTCTCAGATTCTTTAAAACTAAACTCGCCTACAAACAAACTCGTGACGATCCCGTGAGGACCAGCGTCCAGTTTAGTCTGAATTCACAGGTGGCTACTGTACAAGCTTTAGGACTATCTCAGTGTAATGGTTAACAAACTATCAGCTACGAGGATTATTCTCATCATCTAGCGGGACAGTGTCGGAAAAGCTTTAATCCAGAAAAACATCAAATCAGAAACCAGAAAAACAAGAATCAAAAGCAAGGAGAGGCGGTCGGTGTGTTTTGGAGGAGTCTCTCATTTTGTGTATTCAAAGGAGGGAAGACGATCGTTGAGGAAGAGGACGAAATGCCGCCGTCTTCTGTCGCGGTACATCCTTCAGTTGGACTTCTTCTCGCCTGAGGAAGCAAAGCATCAGACATTCATGTTACAACATCGTTCCCCATGATGAATCCCGCACGTTTGCTCTGGTGGAGGCGAGGAAGATCAGGTTTTATCATCAGGTCTGAATCTGAAGGTGCTGCCGACCGGCCTCAGCAGCTAATGCTTCAGGTTAGCAACACCTACTGACCAATCAGATCTCTGGGAGACGGCGTTATGGCTCAGAGCTCAGATGCTTGGAGCACGAGTAAGAAACAGGTTTTTAATTCAATTCAACTTTACAGTGGGGCAAAAAAGTATTTAGTCAGCCACCGATTGTGCAAGTTCCCCCACCTAAAATGATGACAGAGGTCAGTAATTTGCACCAGAGGTACACTTCAACTGTGAGAGACAGAATGTGAAAAAAAAATCCATGAATCCACATGGTAGGATTTGTAAAGAATTTATTGGTAAATCAGGGTGGAAAATAAGTATTTGGTCACCTCAAACATGGAAAATCTCTGGCTCTCACAGACCTGTAACGTCTTCTGTAAGAAGCTTTTCTGTCCCCCACTCGTTACCTGTATGAATGGCACCTGTTTGAACTCATCATCTGTATAAAAGACACCTGTCCACAGCCTCAAACAGTCAGACTCCAAACTCCGCCATGGCCAAGACCAAAGAGCTTTCGAAGGACACCAGGAAAAGTATTGTAGACCTGCACCAGACTGGGAAGAGTGAATCTACAATAGGCAAGCAGCGTGGTGTGAAAAAATCAACTGTGGGAGCAATCATCAGAAAATGGAAGACATACAAGACCACTGATAATCTCCCTCCATCTGGGGCTCCACGCAAGATCTCATCCCGTGGGGTCAAAATGATCATGAGAACGGTGAGCAAAGATCCCAGAACCACACGGGGGGACCTGGTGAATGACCTGCAGAGAGCTGGGACCAAAGTAACAAAGGTCACCATCAGTAACACACTACAACGGCAGGGAATCAAATCCCGCAGTGCCAGACGTGTTCCGCTGCTGAAGCCAGTGCATGTCCAGGCCCGTCTGAAGTTTGCCAGAGAGCACATGGATGATACAGCAGAGGATTGGGAGAATGTCATGTGGTCAGATGAAACCAAAGTAGAACTTTTTGGTATAAACTCAACTCGTCGTGTTTGGAGGAAGAAGAATACTGAGTTGCATCCCAAGAACACCATACCTACTGTGAAGCATGGGGGTGGAAGCATCATGCTATGGGGCTGTTTTTCTGCCAAGGGGACAGGACGACTGATCCGTGTTAAGGACAGAATGAATGGGGCCATGTATCGTGAGATTTTGAGCCAGAACCTCCTTCCATCAGTGAGACCTTTGAAGATGAAACGAGGCTGGGTCTTCCAACATGACAATGATCCAAAACACACCGCCCGGGCAACAAAGGAGTGGCTCCGTAAGAAGCATTTGAAAGTCCTGGAGTGGCCTAGCCAGTCTCCAGACCTCAACCCCATAGAAAATCTGTGGCGGGAGTTGAAAGTCCGTGTTGCTCGGCGACAGCCCCAAAACATCACTGCTCTCGAGAAGATCTGCATGGAGGAATGGGCCAAAATACCAGCTACTGTGTGTGCAAACCTGGTAAAGACCTATAGTAAACGTTTGACCTCTGTTATTGCCAACAAAGGTTATGTTACAAAGTATTGAGTTGTATTTTTGTTATTGACCAAATACTTATTTTCCACCCTGATTTACCAATAAATTCTTTACAAATCCTACCATGTGGATTCATGGATTTTTTTTTTCACATTCTGTCTCTCACAGTTGAAGTGTACCTCTGGTGCAAATTACTGACCTCTGTCATCATTTTAGGTGGGGGAACTTGCACAATCGGTGGCTGACTAAATACTTTTTTGCTCCACTGTATTTATTTAGCGCCAAATGACATCAACAGTCACCTTAAGGTGCTTTGTATTGTAAGGTAGACGCTACTATAATACACACAGAAAAACCCAACAATCATACGACCTCCTATGAGCAAGTAGGACAGTGGGAAGGAAAAACTCCTTTTTTAGATAAACTTTTTTGTCTCCTGCTGGTTTTCAGAGTATTATTGTTGAGTCTTTATCTGACAGTATAACGTGGAAACTGCAGCCTTGTGCACGTGAGTTTCCAGCTGAACCAGGTGAGCCACCTTCACCTGGCCTTTAGCCCTGCCTCCTTCAGAACTTCAGTGTAGTTTTTGTAAACGCTCAGAGATTCTGATCAGGTTTGCAGAAACAGCGATTTTTGGCATCTTGTGGCTGCTTTACAAACACAAAGTCAAATGTTCTCTTTGCTTTACTCGCCTGAAATCCTTTCTAAAACCTTTCGTCTCTGTATAAGAGTGAAGGATCCGCCTCTGACTGCACACCAACGGCATCATTAAGCTCCTCCTCCATTTTCTCGATGTTGGTGGCGTCTGAGCTCAACGTGGCTTTTTTATTTTTATCACGACGGTGCTGCACAGTATTGCTACGAAAGCATCATCAGAAGCTACACGTGACTTGATCGTGTCGTCGTCTGTTGCAGTGACTGTTAAAGGTTACTGAGGACTCTCACCTTTGACCTTCTTCACTTTGGGGGAGCAGGGTTTGGACACCTTGACGGTGGCCTGGCACTCGGCGTTGAACAGCGCTCGCTTCAGCGTCCCTGATCGGGTCTTGGTGTTGGTGGTGGCGTCGCAGTTTCCCCACGGCCCAAACTTGTACTTGCAGTCACCTGAAAGAAGATTTGAACTTTGAACCCACAAAGCCGCCGCACGTTCCCCCCTCTGCCTCCCAGACGCATCGCTGCCAGCTTCATTTAAATTGATTCATTTTTCATTGATTGGCACATTTACATGACTTTTTGACTTCTCTGAATCATCAGTGGGATTTTTCTTTTATTCTATAAAACCTGAATAAAGTCACAAAAATGCCAAATGTAGAAAAAATAATACAATTACAGCTCATTTATTCAAAATGAGATTGAATCTTTTCTTTCAATAAACACCCGTTTTGAAACATTTGAGTTTCCTGGTGGTTATTTCATGGCTTCACAGGGTCATTCAGTGATTTTAGTAAGAAATATGAAATATTTTTGGAGAAGCACGAAAGATCCACCTCTGCACCGAAGAGTGAAACTGTGAAATGTGGATTATTAAATATTAGGTCTCTCTCCTCCAAGTCTCTGTTAGTACATGACTTAATAATTGATCAACAGATCAATTTACTCTGCCTGACAGAAACCTGGTTGCAGCAGGATGATTGTGTTGTTTTAAATGAATCAACACCCCCAAGTCATTCGGGGGTGTTGTCAGAACCCACCCACTCTCCTGTCTGATCATTTCCTGATAACATTTACATTTACAATAATTGATTACACAGCAGTGGGGAGTAGACTTGATCACAGTAGACGTCTTTCTGAAAGCGCTGTAACTAAGTTTAAGAATACTGAGTTAACTTCAATAATTACTTCCTCCAAACCTTCAACGTGTCTTTTAGACCCCATTCCTACAAAACTGCTCAAAGAAGTCCTGCCATTAATTAATGCTTCGATCTTAAATATGATCAACCTATCTCTAATGATCGGCTATGTACCACAGGCCTTCAAGCTGGCTGTAGTTAAACCTTTACTCAAAAAGCATCTCTAGACCCAGCAGTCTTAGCTAATTACAGGCCAATCTCCAACCTTCCTTTATATCAAACATCCTTGAAAGAGTAGTTTGACTGTTTTAAATCAAAGACAATAAAATGCATTATTGGAGCTTTTTGTCTTTTAGAGGAGAAATCATGTCCTGGAGATAAATTCAGAGCGTTTAATAGGGCAGCGAACCCCGAGTGTAAATGTGTAGATGTTAGAGTTTGTGTCTTGAGCTCCACCCTGTGACCATCCGGAGGAGCTCTGCCCTGTGTGGTGTCAGCTGTGTGGAGTCTTACTGATGTCCTTCTTCCAGTTGCAGGGGATCTTGCAGGGAATCTTGTCGGTGCGATCTTTGCAGGTGGCATCTCTCACACCGTCCCCGCAGTCTCCGTGTTCAGGTATGCACTTCCCGTACCGAGTCTCTGCAGGGGAGCACTCGGAGGTCGTCCGGGACTTGTCATGCCTGCCTGCTGAGCAGAGAGTCGGTCAGACACCTGCAGCGGCTCAAACACGCTGACACAACATGGTTTAAACACACCGGAGGCCATTTTTCTGTTTCACGTTTTGTGGCCTCATAAAATGTTTTCATGCAGAACATTTTGCTTTGTTTCAGCTAAAGAGAAGAACAGGTTTGTACTTGTGGTTTAATTCCACCTGGATAACTGAACACTCTGATAAATTTAGCTTTTCTGCCTCTTAAAAGACGTTTCTGTTGAATCTGAAGAGTGTTTCTTTCTTTGATGTTTGTTTTGTGCTGACAGCGTGAGGTGAGGAGGGATTTTATAGCTCAGTCACACTGGAATAAAACTAGGACTTGTGACGAGGAATGATCTGTGATTGCACCGTCATCAACTGATTGCAAATAGCTGCAGTGAGCAAATAGTTGCCCAGAGGATGAACCTGCAACACTCTCACCCTCTGCACAGGTCAGGTCACCTGGTGGGAGGAAACCTGTCTCCAAACCGCCACGGCCCGCTCAGACACGTTTGCACATCGTTGCTGTGATGAAAACGACTCCGCTCACAGCAACAACATCACTGTCTGCTTCAGCTGGATGTTAACGTGAGCTTCTGCAGGTCGTTGCATTTGCATCGCTTTATGATCTCAAACAGATTTTTGTTTCCTGTTGTATTCCAGCCCGCTGCCTGTGCAGCTAGTCTTGGAAAAACCCGGAAACTATCCCAGTGGTGGTCAAACCACGGCTTTATACCGTCATTAAAGTGCAGCGAGGTCATCAAATGTCATATTTAAATAGAGTGAGAGCTTACCCATATGGAAAAGATATATATGAATCTTATAAAGTTTGTATCTGTCTTGTGTGAAACTTGTATGAAAAGCATACAAGAGTGAAACCAGATATAAGATCCCTTGAAAAATTATATAATGAAACTTGTATGTTTTGGATACTTCCTAAAACAATGTATGAAAGTAATGAGAAAGTGGCCACTTTCATGAGTAATCACATATAAGTTTTTACTATTTCTTTTCCGTATGGGGAGAGCTCCTGTACATCAGCATGAGACGCTGAGAAAAACAAATCTGTTGACAGCCGAGCTCAGCTGCACCTGAAACACGTCTTATTGTGTTTTTGTCCATTTCGTGAAACTTTTTCCTCTTTAGTCTCCAGCAGCTCTCTGGACTGAATGCTTCACAGTCACTATATTCCAGTCATTTACACAAAGATCATTACTAAAGCAGAAGGGAAAGCTTTGCCTGAGTTAGTCTGGAATTTAAAGATGAAAACTGGTAAGAGTGTTTTTTGGATGTTTTCCGACAGGAAAAACTTGTTTTTCATGCTCGTTAACCTTTAATGCTTTACTTGAGTGCATGCCTGCTGTGGTGACAGGCATTCCTGGGAATGCACTTTTTTTAACAAAAGAAGAAGAAGAGAAACTTGACTTTCCCGGTGTGGTGACAGAACATGAAGGACAGCCACACCTTTGTGATGTTTGGCTCTTTTGCTGGCCTCAGCGGTGAGCGTCAGGGCCAGGAGCAGCAGCAGCGTCACTGAGAACAAACTTCGCATTCTGCAGAAACAAAAACACACTCACACTTACACATTATTCATCACAATACAACGTCAGTCAAACACAAGCAGTGAGAAAGAGGTGGACACCCTGCAGCCAGAGGCCTGGACGCGCTGCCACGAACAACCACACCTTCCATTTGTTTCTAATGTTTGCAGCCGATCGAGTAAGAGCCACGCGGCGAGACAGAGACACGGAAAGGCTACAGCGAAGCCACAAAGAAGCACGAGAGCAACTACGCAGAAACACAAACACAGAATCACAGAGACACGAATCCACAGCCAAAATACAAAGAGCTGGAAAAGCAGGACTTCTGTCTGTGCTGAAACAGGAATGTGAGTTGAGTTGTGGTGTGTGTGCTGATCCGCAGCCTGGACGCGGGTCATCGAGCCAGATGGTTCAAACATTCAGACCAAACCAAATCTTTTCACCTCCTCCCGTATCACAGCGCCTCAGCCCAGTAATCTGGCTATTGTAGTGAGAGCAGCAGCAGTGGGATTATGAAAGTGGGCTAATGTATGCAGAAGCTGCTGTCAGCGCACACACACACACTCGGCTGTTGTTTTGCACGTATCTGTGGTGTGCTGCAGGATTAGCACGTTCCTTTGGTGTTTGACGGCAGCGATCATCACACAGCAACAGCAGCCGTCGGCTCGGGGGACAAATGGAGAGCAGCCTCCAAAGAGAGAGAGTCAATTACCCAGAAGGCCCTGCTCTCCCTCGCTGCTGTCATTGTGCTGCGAGATGACAGACTCCTCTTTCAGCCTCCATTAAAGCAATGGTCCTCTTTCACATGTCAGCTGGCACAGCAAATCCTGCTCCTCTCGCTCCTCCTGCGGCCTTTTATGAGGAGAGAACCGGCTCTCAGCAGGTCTCCAGTCTGCCCCCCATCAATGAAGAGGAGGAGGAGGGGGAGGGGAAGGGAGGGGGCGACCGAGCAGCGTCTGAATGAGCTCTTTAGAGTTCCCCTCAAAAGAATACTGATTCATTGGCCCAAAACAAAGCCTCTTCTAGCCTGGTTTCATTTCTCTAAAGCCTAACACAGATTCTGTGCCACCCCCGAGGAGCCCCCTCCGCCCCCCGCCCTGAATGGAAACGTATTTGCATCAGAAAACAAAGAAAAGCAGTGGGATGCTCCCTCTGGTTCAGGAGCAGGGGCGACATCAGGAGAACTTCCTCCTGGATCTCGGGGTTCATTCTGGCATCCGGAGGCCGACCGGAGGCCGCGCGCACGAACCCCTCACCTGCCCGCAGCCAATCAGAGCGCACACAGGTGACTTGGAGAGAGACGCTCCAGACGAGTCAAAAACGTAAAGCTTTGAGTAAAACGAGCTTTCGTTCCGCTTCCTGTCTTTCTTCTGATTCCTTCGCTCCCGTTTCTGTCTCATGTCTTTGTTTCGGCTCCTTCCTTAATCCCTTGCTGCCTTTCCTTCCTTCACATTCAAGAGTAAACAAACAACAAGATTAAACTGAAGCTAAACAAACAAGCGCGTCGCCGATGAGCCGCAGCAGCAGAATCAACCTAAAGTGTGAAAACAGAAGTATGGGCACAAACGCGGACACTTACTTCGGGCTGGAGAGGAGCGGCCGGTCGCGCGGTGCAGTCTCGCTTTCTGTCGCTGCTTCAGCTGCAGCTCCCGAACAACCCCTCGCGTGCACGCGCACGCGCACGGTGACATCACACACTTTAATCCAGTCTCCAGGAACAAAACAAGCTCCGCTCATTTACATGAAATGCAGAATGTGTGCGTGAATGTTTGCGGAGTGGAGTGCGCGTCAGCCCACAGACGCGTGTCAGGTGACTTTCAGGTGAGTTTCAGGTGGAACGGCTTCTAGGAAACACTCGGTGTGGGTGAAAGGGCACGAGGCAACTCTTCTTAAAAAACAAAGAGAAACTGTTCGTGTTGCCAGCAGCAAGAAGGAATCTAACTACAAAAGTAATGGGATACTTTTTAAAAACATGACGATTTGAAACTTCTTGGGTCAGAGTGAACATGGCAACATGTTCCACAGCCTGATGGTGGCGCGCGTCTTTGTTCTGTGTGGTAACAGTAACCGTGGTGTTGCCTCTGACTGTAGCACAACAAAGGAAACGTGTAAGCTCGCGCTAACTGTGCACGAGCTGCCAGATGTTCAGCCCTTCTGAGGGGCAGCAGAGTGAAAGCCGAGCCGAGGCGCGCTGATGGCTCAGTCACGCGTGGAAGCCCCTGTTACGGTGCGCCAAAAACTGATTGCTCGTATCAAACTGCTATAAGTAACTTGTTGGGCTATAACATGTGAAACATGTCAAATGCATCGCTTATGGATGACATAAAGTCATCTGGAGCCACAAACAACATCCGTGTAGAAGCTGCGATCAGTTTTTGGCAGCGACTTTTATAGAACCTTTATTTATGCCGTTAAAACAAATCTCATTAACATTAAAAACGTCTTTTGTCAGAGTATGCTGACCAAGAGGACAGAAGCGACATTACGACAGTTCAGTAAAAACATTTTAAGTGGGGATAAAGGAGCGGATTGGTTACAATGTCAGTACAATAACACAGCGTTATGAAGATAATTTTATTCTGTATAAAAGCTCTTTGTCCGTTTACCAACATACGTAAAGATATTACACATAAAAAATACACAAAAACATTGGAAATCACTTTTTGGCACAACAACTGCAGCTGGAGACGAAACCTGTGCTCCATCAGGTCCTCCTCCGCCCTCAGGACTCCACGAGAGTTTAGTGTCAGTGGGTTTCTCTGCTGTTCTCTTTCACTTCTAACAGTCGTGAAACAGACTTTATTTCATCTGCGTGAACGGTGATTATGAGTCTGTGTGTAAAACACGAGTGTCACTAATCGAAGTGTCAGACGCTTTATGACGTCCAGGTTTCTGAAGATTTCTCTTTATGTAAAAACACAAAACGTTTCACTAAAGCAAAATCTCGGTGCTTTGGTGTTGTTTTTCTTATTGAACTGATTTGGTCAGATGTTAGACTAAAGCACAAAAAGAGCGAGGAGCTGTTCATCAGTAACGACCTAATAACACAATGATCGAGTTTTAAAACCAGCAGAAATGCTTTACAGGCCTCCGTGAGGCCGACAGAGTGCAACGCCACCTTCAGGCGTCATCTGCAGAACGCTGATAGAGCATTGAGCATTTCTGACAGCTGATGCGGAGGGGAACACACACGCTGAAAATAAAAGAGGATCCACGATGGACGCTGATGGAAGGGCCTTTCCTGTTTGGGTGCTAACGGCTCTCAGGTGAGGCAGAAGCACCAACCTCAGGCTGCAAACGCCGCTCAAGAAGCGGCTGAATTACTGTTAACAGCCCAGCTTTCGTCATGTTTCCTGTTCCTGGTGCCGGGAGCAGGTCGACGTTTCCGGCTGTGCTGACAAAGTCTGGATCTGCTGAACGTCTCAGTTTGTTGTGTTGCATTTTTTTCTTTGTCATGTTGGTTTTTCTCTTTCTTATGTTTTATTTTTGTCAAATGGCTTTTTAAAAGTTGTGTCTTTGTTCTGTATCTTCAAAATATTATCATGTTTTTAATAAACTTCACATTATCAGTGAGACCTGCAGTGACTTCAGCCCATCCCAGGTTTTGGGGACAGTGCTCTGGTTCTTGCGGGCTCAGGTAAGCTGACACAGGTGGTGTTTTCTTCAGTGACGGGACAGCCTGACACCTGAGGAGGAGGCGGGGTTAAAAACCACAGGTGAGTGCTGACAGGAAACAGACGCCCACTGGATGCAGCACAAAGCGTGAGATTGTGTTTTTGTTGTTGTTACTCGAGACTTCTGGTCCTCTTAGGGACGAAGTAACATAAACATGAACAAACCAATGATTATTTATGGGAATAAATGGGCGTGGAGAGTGTTGCTGACATGCTTTATTGCAGGTCACTCAGAAATGATCAAACCAAACAGTTATTAGTTGAATATCATACAGCATCATGTCATCCTGCCTGCTATCTAAAGGTGATTATTAATCCTACGGCGTGACTGCTTTGGCAGAGCTTCAGCTTAACGTTTCCAACACTGACCAGTCTACCGGGCGTCTCAGCTATTTACACACATCACAGGAAGCATCGCGCTTTACAGTCAGGTGACAAGTTACAAGAAATACGCTCGTATGTGACTAAAATCTCTAAAGTTCAGTTTGATCACAAACAAAATCCGTTACATCTCTACAAAGACTTCATAAATAAGCTGAGTGAGCCTAAGTTAAATATCCAAACACTTATTTCTGTCCAGTAAACAAATACATCCAAAAGGTCACTAGAAGCTTAAAGAAGACACGCTTGCAGCTTTTCTGTGATGCGGCGAAAGCGTTCAGCTGCAGATGGATGAAAGCCGCCACTGTTCGCCGTCGCACGTCTTCACGCAGAGGTCAGAGCGCTAATGTTCAGTCGATAAAGACGTATTCAAAATGCAGTTTGAGCCAGATCTGAGAGTCTTTGTGGCCTGAAGAGGAAACTAGTTTGACTTTGTTTTAGTGTCCAGGCGCGTTTACGCTGTTACGTTGGGTACTTTGGAGGATTTTCAGGCGTTTGGACAAAAACACAACAATAACTCGCCCTGCCCCCGCACAGCAGACAAGAAGCACGACGCTGCCGTCTACGCCGAGACCCGGCGCCTCTCTGCAGAGGACGCAGATAAATACGAAGGAGGGCGGGAGGAGCGAGGTGTTCGGGAGGTCACACGGTCGTCTCCTGGTCCTCTCGCTGGATCATCTGGTAATGCTGGCAGCTCTTCAGATAATCAGCCAGCTCCGGGTCGTTGGCGTTGGCGGCGCGCTGCCTGGGAGTCTCCCCCTGAAAGAGACGAGCAGAGCTTTAAGAAAGCCGACGGGCTCCACCGTCAGCTCCGTTACCTCCACGGTCACCTTTCAATAAGCTGCAAATAAAACCCTCAAATTTCACTCATCAAACTCTCAGTGTGACCTCACAGCGGACATCAGTGGTCACATGATGCGATTCAGCCGAGCAGACTACAGCCGCCTGGGTCACTGTCCACCTGTCAGTCAAAGAGGCCACGCCTCTAATCCAGGTGAGTGATGAAAATGGGCGTAATGCAGGAGGAAATGAT
This sequence comes from Rhamphochromis sp. 'chilingali', assembly GCF_963969265.1. Classification (NCBI taxonomy): domain Eukaryota; kingdom Metazoa; phylum Chordata; class Actinopteri; order Cichliformes; family Cichlidae; genus Rhamphochromis; species Rhamphochromis sp. 'chilingali'. Next base: position 1,032,639 of record NC_137930.1, read on the forward strand.
CTCTGGAGAACAGTTTGTGTATCGGGCTGCAAACACGCTGCCTCTGCTGGACGTCAGACGAACTGCAGAGCAGAAGGAGCGAAGGCTCCGAGCTGCTCGGTGCATCTAGACACTAAATAACACATGAACTCTTTTCCTCCTCTGGAGAGGAGAAGACAAAGAGAAACTCAGATTATGGGCTGCTTCCTGTTACCACTGGCTTCACCATGGCGACGGTGAGCCGTGGCCTTTTGTATGCGCCGGAGCGAGGCCGGGGGATCCCGCGGCGATTCGTTTCTCAGTGACACACAACATTAATCACTTTATAGAAGTGGGTCAAATACTGCTGGAGATCCATTTAGAGCGCGGTGGCTGTGCTCCGGCCGGTGGCTGTCACTGCGCCTGAGAACGACACGCAAACGGCTTCGTGCAGCGGGAAGCTCGACCGATCACACCAACTCACATTCTTTGTGTCCACGAGCACAAAACGGAGCGCACGGAGGAACCAACCAGCGCAGAGCAGCAGCTGGGACGCCACATCGTGATTTGCAGACGCATGCGCTGCTTCATGTTGATTCGTCTCTTATTAAGCTCCTGCTCCGCTCTGGCACAGCTGATGTTCAGCTTCAGACACTGGGCCTCATTCACAAGCAGAAACCTGAACTCTAAACACACACACACACACACCGTGCACGGATGGCGAAGGCCCGGCTGTCATCTCTAAGCTCAGGGCGCCGCTGCAAACATAATGCAGCTTCACCCCGAGCCGCGCTGTTGCTCACTCAGCCAGCAGGAGGCGCTGCGTCGCCTGCTGTACCTGCGTCACCAGATAACGTTCTGCTTTTGTACGGATGCAAAGTACATTTTAAAAGCTTTGTTGTTTTTCCCGTTACACTCTGGCAACGGAGCGTTTTCAAAAGCTTCGATTGTCCAGATTGTCAGAGTTCCACTCGCTCCTCGCCGCCCTCCAGCAGGGTTTATAACGGATGCTGCTGTGGGGTCTGAGTGGGTGAAGCACCTGGAGTGGGACTTTAAGTGTCTTCATGCTTCCAGCGCAGGAAAGGAACGCCACACTCCTAACACGCTCGACCTGCTATTAACTAGAGCAGGCGAGGAGGGCAGGAAACCAGATCACACATTTTTCAAAATAAAACCGGCTATTGCAGTTAATAATGCAACAGCTTCCTGCCATTTTGTGTTTCTTTTTATCGCTGTGTGACTGATTTCAATTGAAAGCCTGCGTGGGCTAGTACCTCTTGCCACGAGTTCCCAGAATCCTTTGCGGTTTTACCCCTTAATGACGTCACATTTTCAATCTCTATGGAAGCATGGACACGAAGTATCTCCTGCTTTACCTGTAGGTCTGTCTTCATGAGCGACGCTCCGGCCTCCACCAGGTATTTACAGATGCTCCTCTGACAGGAAGTGGCGGCTTTATGGAGCGCCGTCTCCCCTCTGAAAGAAACAAGAACGAAAACGCACATGAAGGCGCCGAGCCTCGTCCAGCAGGAGAGGAATCGAATGGAGGAGAAGCTGACTCACGTCTCTTTCTCGGTGACATCCAGGTGGGACGTGGGCACTGAAAGCAGCGAGACAAACAGAGTCATCATCACAGACGAACATCAGAGCGCTTTAATGTGGCGGCAACAGCACGTGATGCTACGAGGAGCAGCTCGAGTTTGTGACTGGACAGTCGAACTGATTTGACCCCACAAAGAAGCTACACCTGTGTGCACGATCACCTGCTGCTGGGGACGAAGAGGAGCAGCTCAGGGCTCACATACGAGAGCTACAGCAACGGGCAGGACGTGAGAGTGAGGCGTCTCAGGGTGACGAGCTCGGAGATGACAAGGTCCAACTACACAAGTTTAGATTCTTACTTCAGTGACTGAAACTTTCTAGTTCGTACTTTGCTTCTAGTTTCTGATGAGAACCTCCAGAAACGCCCTAAAACGCGAGCGTTTCTCTAGATCACGGATCAGGTATGGCAGCTCTCTCCTGACCGTTATCTGAGGAGTCGAAGAACTCGTCCCGAGGATGAGCCGAGTGTAATAAAGGAGGAGCAGCGTGGCGTGAGGCTGGCGGCTCGGTCGCAGAGTGGAAATACCACAGCAGCCTCAGCCGTCTTTGCACACTCAGTCATCAGAATCAGGTTTCTTAACGTTTAGCCTTTATATAGAAACGATTCGCTCACCGCTGTCGACGAGGTACTTGACGATGTCTTTGCAGCCGGCCTCCACGGCGTGATGCAGCAGCGTGCAGCCGTCTCCGTCTTGCAGCAGGAGGTCCGCCCCCTGTTGGTGGAGCTCTCGGAGCTGCACAACAAATACAGCGATTTGTTCCAAAGTGCACATGCTCAGTAAACCGCTTTCCTCAATCAGAAATCAATACTCGTAACGATCAATACGTCCACACTCACCCGGTCCAGGTTTTCCTTCTTGATGCAGCTGATCAGCTCTGCATCTGAAGAGCAGGAAACAGACACAAGGTTACACTTGTTTTCACTTTAAATTCACGCAGCAGAGTCCAGAACACAGCCTGTCAGCTCCCTCTGCTGGACAAATGCTGGAACTGACGCTGAAGACTCACAGTGTTCAACAGCAGAACTGAGGAGGAGGAGGGTTTTTACCTTTTTCAGGGTCGTGTGAGGTAGCAGCAGGAGGTCTGTCGGTGAGAGAAGACACAGATAGGAGGTCATCAGATTGTCATGTGACAGAGGGAGGAGCTTAAATCTGAGGTGCAGGGTGATCGGGACAATCGGGGGCTTTGAAAGCCGCCCGCCTCGTGAACAGTTTCTTCTCGCACCGAGACATCATGAGGGGTGTCACGCCTGCACGTCTGTGCGTGTCCTCCTGGGATCAAACCGCTGCACACGCACAGCTAATCTGTCACTGTGTGTCAGCCAGGTCTGAGTCTGTGCAGCAGGGACGCTCTTGTTATGGTCTTGCATTACAGCGAGCGTTCTGAGCACCTGCGGTGTCTTGCAGTTAAGCTGTGTGTTTTTATTCTGCAGAGCCACAGCCAATCAGAGAGCTGCACAAACAGACGCCAAAGCACCTCAGGCCACAGACTGTATAATAAAGATGGACATGGCTTCTGATATTATGATGAATGTCCAGGAGGGGGCGCTGATGTCACTCATTATGTAAATTATGGCTCTCATTAGCGTTAAAGAGGAGGAGGCTGGGCTGTTCTTATTGGCTAACAACCTGACATCACCATGACATCACAAACCAGGCACAAAAGACGCTGTGAAGCTGAAATGTTGGCAGGTGTGTGTGTGTGTGTGTGTGTGTGTGTGTGTCTGTGTGTGTGTGTGTGTGTGTGTGTGTGTGTGTGTGTGTGTGTGTGTGTGTGTGTGGATGATGAGGAGCTTCAGAGAAACAGCAGACAGGAAGCAGGTGGAGTCGTACCTAATGACGGGTCTGAAATCAGCCGCGGCTGTGTTGGAGCGATGCACATTGATAATCTTTGCTCCTCGCCTTTAGATCACAGACAACATGGACAGGTGACAGGTGAGTCAGCGGCAGCACATGGAAAACAAACAGCACCGGCATGTGGACACGAGGGCGCATTCACACGCCGGTCACATGGCACATCTGGACTGGTGTTGGGTTTAATACAGGAACTTTGTACGACTTAACAAAGCATCAACCTCAACGAAGGAGTGAAGGAAACACGAAGCTTCTTTCAGCCAGTCTGACGAGAACGATGTGGGCACATGAGTCTACCACAAACTGCAGCATCAAAGCCTTCATGGGGATAAAATGTTCAAAGTGCCAATTTAAAACGTACAAATTTGATGTATTAATGTTAGTAGACTCTTAATAAAAGATGGACGTAGGTCCGAGGGACACTGCAGGCTCAAGCCCCGCCCTGAACCCTCCCCTGCTCCTATTCGGCTCTGACGGGACCAAAATCACTGAGTCAAAGATCAGCGATCGTTATCTCACAGACCAGAGGAGTCGCCCCCTCCTGGACGTCACTTAGACTGCAGGCGGCATCCATCGTTTATATACAGTCTGTTATTAATGCAGGCGTGGGACCACTGTGCCGTGAAAAAAAGCAGACAGCGCAGTGGTCGAGCCAGCAGGGGGCGCTCTCATGGAACGAAGTATTCACATTTAAACTGCTCATTCCTGTTATTTGTGTTTACAGATATCAAACAGATTTCACTGAGCGGACCCGAGTATCAGCTGACTCTACAGGATCTGAACACTTCCTCCAGCAGCAGGTGTGCGAGTGCGTGTTGCTACCTGCAGAGGGCGGTCTTAGAGGCGCTCTGAGTCAAAGCATCGACCACGGAGCTGTCGCTGGAGATCCTCTTCCTCTGATCTCGGGATCTGAAACAAACACAGCGCTGTTTTTATTCCTGCCCCCCATGATTGATTTCTGATCGTGATTCGAGTGGCGGCGGCGTCCCAGCGGGGAGCAGAGGGACGAGCAGCTCCATGGAAACGGCACTTCAAACACCAGGAGCTTATTTCAGGGCGAAAACCTGCAGTTCCTCTGACATCCAGCAGAGGCAGCAGCGAGTTAAGGTAAACACACAAACTGTTCGGTCCCCGTAGATCACATCTTCTCTCACCTGTGTGACGAGGTAGGGGAGGTGGGGGAGGGCGGCGAGCAGGGGAAGGCGAACTGCTGGTCTTGGTGCTCCTCCGAGTCCACCAGGTCGGGCATGCTGGGGGAGGTGCCCACCGTCTCCTTGGAGACCAGCTCCGGGTCCAGGATGTAGAGCTCCTCCTGAGAGATCTCCGTCACGTAGTTCAGGTGCTCCTGAAACAAATGACACATCAGGACACACCTGGCTGCAGCTCATCCATCATCACTGCCAGAAGAAAGAAAGCTGCACCAATCAGCAGGTGCAGTCTGCTAATCTGAAGGCCGGCGGTTCGATTCCCGTCTGCATCCATCATCCGTGGACGCACTCAGACATAGAAAAGCATGGATGTGCGACTCCACCTCGCCACAGTAAAGGTGCTTCTCTGCTGCGTTCCTACCTGAGCCCGGTCGATCCTGTAGAAACGATCCGCCGTCGTGCCTGAAAGACAAAGAGAGCGCGTTTGGGCAGGTCGGGGTCCGTGTGCGAACGGAGGAGGTCGGCTTGGACTTACAGTCGAGGAAGCACCACTTCATGGAGAGCTTGTGTGAGGACAGACTCTCGCCTTTCATCGCCTCGCCGTCCTGGAGGAGCAGAAAGAGAAGCGTGAAAGGCACCGCCGCACAGAGCCGACACCACAGACTCACTTTTACATTTCACGGGAGGAGCAGAGGGAAACTGTCCAAATGTAATCAAATAACAGTGAGAGCCTCCATCAGACTCTTCGTACCGAGAGCCCCGCCTCTCCTGACCGATGGCACACTCGTGCTGCAGGACGGCGAGCTGCTGTTCGTCTGTGCAGCTTTTCTCGGTTGGTGTTGGGTCACAGCTGAGGTTTATTACAAACAACACAGTCAGCCACTTCCCCTTACACCGCGCCCTGATGCTCCTCGCTATCAGTGTCTGATGTGTCACGCCGTGACAAGTTTCACCCTCTCAGAGCAGCCCGACGGGTCGCTCGCACCGCAGGAAGTACGATGGAGGAAGGATCTGCAGTTTTTTTGCTTTTGGCAAACAGTTGCACGTAGAGGTCGACTAAACCCCCCAGCCTGTGGATGGTGAGGTGATTTCACAGGTGACAGGTAACCTGTCCCAACGATCGCAGTCTGAGCGCTAAAGGTCGTCTCATTTTTAAATTGCCAACACGTCACAATTAAGTCGGTCGGCTCACGTCAGCTCTTATATTCTCATATAAAAGCTGCCAGGTATCTGTGTCATTCTGCAGTCTTTTAAATATGAATCAGTAGATTAATGATTACTCCTCCTGCCCACAACGCTGTACCTGCTCCAGGTTGTCCTGCAGACGGTCGATGTGCAGGCGGCAGGTCTCCAGATCGCTGTCTCCGGGGACGGTGATGACTCCCAGCGGCAAAGCTCCAGGAAACATAAAGGTCAAAGTGAGAAACGTGCAGCATGTGCTTGGTTTCTGCTTTGAAATAACAACAAGTGACTCGTGATAGTGGAAACAGTCTGTCTCTTTCACTGAGGCACTTTAAAGACCATCAACAGTAACTGGTTTGAGGACTGAACCAGCAGGTTCCCAGTCCGATGAAACCAACGTGCCCCAAACACAGTAAACACAGTTAAACATGCATTTGACTGGAAGCACTGCTGCTACTTTGCAGATAACCAGTCCTTCACACTTACACGCCTCCTTCAGCTGATCTTTGTCATAATGCAGGGCCTCGTACGCCGCCATGCTGATCCGGTTCACCCTGATCTGGAGCTTCTCTGGAACGGGCTGCTGACTGCACACAAGCACGCCATCATTCAGTCACCGAACACGAACTGAGATCATCTGATTCATTTAAGCCGCTTGCATCATCTGCATACGCGTGATGGTATTTATCTACAGCGTAAATAGAAGTGGGCTGAAGCGAGCCATGTGGACTCCATCGCTAATAGCAGCTATGACAGTCTGCTCAGTACTTCCTGTTACTGCGACTGCCAATGAGAGCAAAGGAATCTACTGAGCGACCAATGAAAGGTCGGTCAGTGCGCACACCAGACGTACTCATTGAGATGGGGCATGGAGATCCTCCTCTTGGCCTTCTGCACCATGTTGGCCTGGTTGCGCAGACTGATGTGAATGACGGACGGTGCCAGCTTGCAGGGCTCGCCGTCCACCTGCATGGGGATGGACTTAAAGGTGGTGAGGGTCACTTCCTTACACTGGTGGAGGCGTTCACCATGACCGCCCACCTGGAGGGTGGCCTGCAGACAAACGAGCAAAGATTTAACTGGACCAAACGAGCGTTTACATCAGTAAACGTATGTCTGTGACGGGGCGCGGTGTGGTCTGATGTGGTGTTTGTAGGTTACGCCGTCTGCGGCTGCACGCTCACCAGAGACGTCATGGTGAAGCCGATGACCTCGATGCAGCCGTCGTCATGCCGCTGAGGCTCAAAGTCCTGATGTTCGCTGGGGTTGCCCCACGGCGTGGTGCCAGCACAGTACCTGCAGCAGGTAGACAAACCAAGCGCGCACTCGTACTTTAACACAGCATTTCCAGTTTATCTACTGGCTGGGTTCCACCGAGGGAGACGGTGTGCATGTGGAAGATGTTTGTTACCAGGCTGAAGACGTACCTGGGGATGTTGAGGAAGAGCAGACACTGCAGCTTCAGGTCCTGGACTTTGGCTGTGAGGTCCGTCCCGTCACACTGAGGAGGAAGGAAACGAGGATTTATAAAGGAGCGTGCTGCTCCGCGTGCTTCCTGCCACAGCCGTGAGCTGCAGAGGCTTGAGAAACTCTCTCGTTCAAATGTCATCACGTGTCGCTCCAAAAAACCCAGAAACTCAAGATTCAAACGCCACATCCCAGCGGGTGGTGTTAGTGCGGCTACAGCCATCTTTATCCACAGTCCATGCATTCATGCTGCGGTGCATCACAGGCACTGACTGGTTGTCATCGGCCGTAACGAGCTCGCTCACCTGTAACGACGCTCAGTCACACGTGTGTTTAAGCTTTTCAGCCCGACTCACCACCACTCTGATGTGCTTGGCGAGGTCTTTGGAGCTCCCGCTCAGAAAGTCTGAGAAGGCTGTCTGAAACACACACGCACGCACATTAGAAACATGTTTACGTGTGAACGACCAGCACAGCAGCCGCACGAGGACACACTCACCCCTGCGTAGAACATCTTATTCCTGAAGCGGCTGTTAAACTTCTCGGGGTTCGCCTCTGAAAAGATCAAAGCAACAGTTTGAAACAGACCCCACAGCACCGACCCCCCCAAACCACACAGCTGGACTCATTTCACAGGATTTGATTCTGGTCAGATTTTTAATGATCACATGAGACATAAACAGCTGTTAGCGGATGTTTTATGGTCCTGGAAGAAGATTAAAGGTGCAGGAAAAATACTGCTGATGAGTCCAGATGTTCTGAGTAGGCCTGGAAACTAGTGAAAGCCTTTTATTGTGTAGAGACACAGGTACCAGCTCACAGGTGTGAAACTGGCTCCGTGCACCGCTGTTCTCTAGCCTGTAGGGGGAGTGAGCGTCACCCAGAGTACAGAGCCCCCTGACAGGCTGCTGACTTCCTGTGAAGAAACAGGAAGTTACATTTCTAACCAGTGAAAGTACAGCAATGGTAAAGACAGCGCTGTAACTCAGCTCTGCTACAAAGCTGATAAACAACACGAGAGGTCAAAGGTTACAGGAGGTTTTAAATCCAACATTCCCGTCTGTTGGAGGAGTGGGATTTTACTCCCAGCTGAGTCACTCTGATCAGAGGAGGATTCGAGCTGCCACCCTGAATGCCACACCTGTGGACCTGCCACACCTGTGGACCTGCCACACCTGTGGCAGTTTCCTGTGTGTCACCGCCGGTTCGAAAGGTGATTAAACGGCCCATCGCAGAGCTGCGTACTCTCAGGTCAAACTCATTCTACACACTGGGTCACAGGCTGACGGCGAGCGACCGGTGCTTGGAAGACTATCAGCCAATCAAAGATCAGTATGAGGGATCTTTGACGGCTGGTTGGTGAGATGTCGTTAAGCAGTTTTCACTTCCTCATTTGTCTTTGTGGTCATCTCGTTTCTATATTCCCAGTCTCAGACACAAAGTCGTAAGACGTCCTCGCGGTAACGCGTCTGTCTGCACAGACTTTGAATCAAAGCTGGCAGTCTCTGCTTTGGGCCCTCAGTCAACACATGAACGTCCCGCTGTAAAAGCCGCCCACGAAGAAGAGCCTGCAGAGTACTCGAGTACAGAGCCAGCTCGTGTGCTGAACATCGATCCGAGCGATTCGATCCTGACCCAGAAGAAACGGGAATGAGTTCTGTATTTCTGACTTTATTGACCCCTGACCTTTGAGATGTCCAGCCTGACAGAGGGTAAAACCTTCGACCTCATCAGCCCGGGTTCTTGTCCCGTCCTGCTTCCACACTTTGCGACAGTGGGGCAGAAGAAGGTCCTTTTAGCAGGAAGAGACACCCAGCAGGACCGGCTTCTTTACTGCTTTGGCATTTTAGCCATTAACTTATTCCATCCATCCATCCATTCGCTTCCGCTTATCCTTTTCAGGGTCACAGGGGGCGCTGGAGCCTATCCCAGCTGTCATAGGGCGAGAGGCGGGGTACACCCTGGACAGGTCGCCAGTCTGTCGCAGGGCTCCATTAACTTATTATCTGTGTTATTTGAATGCCCCACAGAGGAGCGGAGGACGCCACAGCCACACTCGCTCTTCATAACTTGTTAACCTACAAACGTGGAGCGGCGTCATGCCGGAGTCTCTTTACATCAGTAATAATCCTGTTAGAGAGTCATGCTCCACAAGGGGGCGCCCTGTCCCCGTTTTTGTTTGTTCTTCAGCGTGTGGGAACAGGTTTGGTGCTAGAACCATTTTAAAGTACGGATGCAAACTGTGGCACAGTCATCGTGCATCTTTTATTAAACCAGCCGTGGACACGCTGTCAGGGGGAGGGGACAGCTCAACTATCAAAGACATGATGGTGGATTTCAGGACGCGCCTGTGAGCGTACTGACCTCTGGATTCATGGAAGCCCAGCGTGACGTGAGCGTCGAAGCCCAGACTGAAGTAGTTGTTGAAGACGTCGATGGGGAGCTGAAAGGAAGCAGCAGAATGAAACGGACCGTCAGATCCTCCTCGGGTGGGCGTCGGCTCTCGCAGGTGGGCGTTAAACTCACCTTGTCTGTCTGGTGTTCGTCCCGGTCCTCGGGCCGCGCCTCTGGGTTTGCCTCCACGTTCAGGTTCCATCGGTCCAGCTGCACGATGTTGCCGTCCTCCACGTGCGAGAGGATCTTCGTTATCGGTTCATCGGTGTAGCCCTGGGAGAAGAAGAGGAAGAGGACGAGTTACACAAGGAGCAACGCTGGCTCCTATTTTCACAGAAGAAGAAGCAGCGTTCACACAATGATCCACAGTGACGATTTTCTTACACGAGTCCTCTGAGTGAACGTGCTTCAGCGTTAAACTGCAGTGAAGCTTCTCCACTTTTATGGTTAAGCTGAATTTTTATGAACCTTCACAAAACAACCTGCAGTTCTTCTGACGCCCAGCAGAGGCAGCAGTGAGTCAGTCCCATGTTAAAAACTGTTGGTCCCCACAGCTAATTTCCATAACACCTGTACTCATACGTTCATCTTTAAATGATATTCAATTCAATTTTATTTATGTTGCAACAAATCGCAGGCGCCTTATATTGTGAGGTAAAGCACAGAGAACACCCCAATAATCAGACTGTGAGCAAGCACTTTGGCCACAGTGGGAAAGAAAAACTCCCTTTCCTTCTAACAGGAAGAAACCTCCAGCAGAACCAGGATCAGGGCAGCCGTGTGCCGGTTGGGGGTGACAGTCAAGTCAAGTCAAGTCAAGTTTATTTATAAAGCACATTTAAAAACAACCGAGGCTGACCAACAGGATGACAGGATGGAGACAGGACGTATTTCAGGGGCCTGGAGGGGCTAAAGTGGCGTGCTTCAGACGGAGCAGCTACACTGAGGCCCGGTGTCATGAAAAGAAAGATTATTCTGACTGTGAACCATGCAAAGCTGTTCTGGAGCCCAAGAATGAGAACAAACTGGAAATGATCAGAAGTGGTGGTGGAACTAACTTACTCCTCCCCAGTTCAGAGTCCTTGCCAGGTCGTTGCCAGTCCCCAGTGGCAGGATGGCCACAGGAGGCTGAGGGCGGAGCTTCAGCTGATCCAAAACAGACAGGATCCACCCCACCTGCACACACACAGACACGCTGATGACAAACCATCATCTGTTGGTTAAATACTGGTGAGGAATAAAGCGTCTGTGACTCACGGTGCCGTCCCCCCCGCAGGCCAGGATCCGCAGGTTGGGCACTTTGGCGTACAGCTCCAGCCTGCAGGAAACACGACAGATTTTAAAATGTGAGTGCAGGACAGAGGAGGAAGCTGAGGGAGGAAGGTGGAGGCAGACTGCACATATGAGAACAAAGAACAAAATCGTACGCTGAAGCGTTGTTAGAGTTTCTTTTCAGTTTAGAATGAACTGAACGGATGGAGAGAGGCCAACAAATCTAAGGCCACTGAGGGAGTGCAGGGTGAAGCGGTGGTGACATGATTAGAGCGCGCTGTAGGTATCGCAGGTGCTGCGCTGGATCTATCTATCTGACAGCCTCAGTCCATTTTACAGTGGGGCAAAAAAGTATTTAGTCAGCCACCGATTGTGCAAGTTCCCCCACCTAAAATGATGACAGAGGTCAGTAATTTGCACCAGAGGTACACTTCAACTGTGAGAGACAGAATGTGAAAAAAAATCCATGAATCCACATGGTAGGATTTGTAAAGAATTTATTGGTAAATCAGGGTGGAAAATAAGTATTTGGTCACCTCAAACAAGGAAAATCTCTGGCTCTCACAGACCTGTAACGTCTTCTGTAAGAAGCTTTTCTGTCCCCCACTCGTTACCTGTATGAATGGCACCTGTTTGAACTCATCATCTGTATAAAAGACACCTGTCCACAGCCTCAAACAGTCAGACTCCAAACTCCGCCATGGCCAAGACCAAAGAGCTTTCGAAGGACACCAGGAAAAGTATTGTAGACCTGCACCAGACTGGGAAGAGTGAATCTACAATAGGCAAGCAGCTTGGTGTGAAAAAATCAACTGTGGGAGCAATCATCAGAAAATGGAAGACATACAAGACCACTGATAATCTCCCTCGATCTGGGGCTCCACGCAAGATCTCATCCCGTGGGGTCAAAATGATCATGAGAACGGTGAGCAAAGATCCCAGAACCACACGGGGGGACCTGGTGAATGACCTGCAGAGAGCTGGGACCAAAGTAACAAAGGTCACCATCAGTAACACACTACAACGGCAGGGAATCAAATCCCGCAGTGCCAGACGTGTTCCGCTGCTGAAGCCAGTGCATGTCCAGGCCCACTCGGCGACAGCGGGAAGGAAAAACTCCTTTTAACAGGAAGAAACCTCCAGCAGGCTCAGGGAGGGGCCATCTGCTGCGACCAGCTGGGCATGAGGGGAGGGCGACAGGACAGAAGACCCAAGTGTTGGAATCACATGACAGGTTTTCATCAGTTAAGCTTCATTCGATTTAGGCTCCGCCCTCCTATCCACTGAGCTACCTGTGCTCTCTGCGTGTCTCTTTTGGACCTTTTTCAGGTCGTCGCGTCTCCCCAGAACATGATGCACCACCACTAAAGGTCAAAGGTTAGCACAGCAGCTGAGTTTACAATGCCAAACCGTTACGATGTCAAAGTTCATCCTCATTGCCCCACGATCTGCTCGGTCTAACTGAAGCGGTGAGGTCAGAGGTCACAGGATACGAGTGGGCAGTCTCACCCCTCTTTGGGCCCGCCCTTCGTCAGGTCGAACACCTGCCGCGGGTTCAGGTACCACATGAAGGACTGGATGATCTTTGCTCCCTGAGAGGAGAAGACAGAAACAGGTGTTTGATGAGAAGCTGGAGGAAACGATCCAAAACACAGGAGTCACATGACCGCCCAGCGCCGCTCTGCGTCTGCCTTTTGGGCTTCGGGTTCGCCGTGCAGTGCATTCTGGTCATTTTCCTACTTCTGTGAGTGATTGGAGGATGACCGTACCTGGTTCCCACCGCTCTTTGGGTTCACAAACACCAGCAGAGGCTTCATGAGCTGAGAGGGGAGGGGCTTCACCAGGAAGGGCTTCCAGCGGCCATCTTGGACCTGAGAACCAAAAGAAAGGTTAATGCATGAGCCCCAACGCCGTGAACAGACGTGACCCTCAGAGCTCTCAGTCTGACCTCTAACAGCTTAAACCAATCAGCTGTCAGGATCAAAACAACGATGACGTCACTTCCTCACCTCTCCGCCCTTCTTGCTCGCCTTGTTAGACTTCAGTGACGTCCTCTTCTTCTTCTTACTGGACTTCAGCGACGACTGCAGACAGGACAGAGACATCAGCGTGTGTGTGTGTGCGCGCGCGTGTGTTTGTGTGTGTTTGTACCTGTGGCCTGCGGACCCTGATGATCCAGGTGGGCGGGACGATGACTGCGGCGTGAGCGCCCAGAGAGCAGCACTCCTCGATCTGCTGCAGCATGAAGCAGGTCACCTTGTTGTGATACTGAAACACAAACAGGAAGTCAGCTGAGAGCGTCATCCAGCACCTGCACGATCGCGGCGTCGGGCCGGGACGATCGGTTTAGCTCGTTGGCCTTTCTCAGTGAACTTTGAACCCGAACAAAAGCGAGCACTCACCGCCTGTTTGCACCACGAGCAGCTGATGGCGACGATCTCTTTGCTGTGGAAGGCAAACTTCTGCTGAAAGCCCTGTGGGTGAGACAGGACTCAGGTTAACCTGCATCTCGTCTTCAGCGTTTCCTTCCTGTGTGCCGTCTTCATCGCTCACGCTGCGTCGTTCTCATAAGCCATCATTTATTCGTTTCTTTGCCTCTGTTACCTCAAACTTGAGTCAGCTCCAAAGCTTCTGACCTCAGTTTGAAATAAGAAGCTGTTTTTAAACCAGGGGTATTAAACATCAGGCCCGGGGGCCAGCATTGGCCCAGCAAAGACTCCAACCCGGTCAGCTGGACGGTTTTGGGGAACACCAACGTAATGAAGGCTCAAATAAACAGTTTTGTCATCATCTTCTCGGCTCTGTTTGTTTTTCAACATAAACAGCAATAAAAGCCGTTCGACGGCGAGCGGACGCTCACCTTCCCGCACTGTCGACACTTGCCCGCCTGGCGCCTCCGGTGGACCCAGTGGTGCCGGACGACGTTGGACTGAAAGACAACAGCTGGTTAACAGAACTCGTCTCTGCACAGCATTCAGGCTTTAAAGAATCTGCTCTCACTGACCTCTCGCACGGCTCGACATCCGGGTTCCCTGAACGACGGCTTGCACCTGAAATTAATCTGAACACAGGAGACGTGAGGAGAGGAAACAGGAAACACCCGAGGGCGTAAATCCAAAGCGGCGCCTCGGCTTTTACCTTCTCCAGCTGCTCCAAGCACACGGTGTGCACCGAGATCTTACACCCGGCACATTTCTTCCTCCCTTTGTCTGTTTGCTGCAGACAAACATCAGATTTACTCATTTACTGTAATGTGACAAAATGTGGGAAAGTTCAAGGGGGACAAATACTTTTGCAAGCCTCTGTAAACAGCATCAAGTCACAAATACAGTCGCCTCAATGCGCCTTATGTTGTAAGGTAGACGCTACAAAACCCCAAAATCATCCCCTGTGAGCAACAGTGGCGACAGTGGGAAGGAAAAACTCCCTTTTAACAGGAAGAAACCTCCGACAAAGAGGGGCGGGTCCATCGGTTGGGGTGAGAGAAGGAAGATGATTTGTTAA
>NC_137930.1:1052018-1059518 GCF_963969265.1 Rhamphochromis sp. 'chilingali'
GCATCCTTCCTCTTAAAGTGACGGCGAAAAAAAGTGTCCATTATGGACACTGCAGTGAGGCCGACGTCTGAGAGGCTTCTTGGTGGCTGTTGGACGTAAAGAGCAGTTAGCATGAAGCGCAGAGCGGTGTGGACTATGAGAGGAAAGGCGCTGCTTTGCCTGCAGGGTCGTGCAAACGCTTCAGGAAGTGACGGAAAATAAAGACGAGTCGTTTTTTACCAAATAAAGTCAAAGTGGAGCTCAGACTCATCGGGCAGGAGGCTAGCTTCATCTTCATCACATGCAGCATCCAGACCTCTGGGTGGAGAGGCCAACATCCGAGGGCGTGGCCACTCCAGCACCGTCTTCTCTGGGTGACTGCAGCGTGTCGTATTTCTCGGTCGGAGCTGTGGTTGTGTTTTCTGCATCTTGATCTGGAACATGATGAGCTGGCACCAGTCGATGCTTTCTGAGAACGAGCTCACGTTCAAACGTTGCGCGGCGTCCTCAGGTAACGCGCGGCGAACCCCGATAACCCCTCACAGGTCACAGGTCAGGCAGGTTACGTTTTAGCCGCATGACTTTTATATATTTGCTAATAAAGTTTTCCTGCTGAAAGCTTTTCGGTTTGGCGGCAGACATGTCAGGCCTGAGGCGGGTTGTCAGCGATGAGCGTTGCAGCGACTGAAATGTTTCCTACACAAACGACATTTCACCTGATCTGTTGGAACGGCCTCGTTAATGAGCCAACAGGCTAAGTTTCACCCGATGAATCTTCTGTGATCATCTTCTTGGTTCCGATGTGTTATGATAACACCGGGTTGATGACGATCCTGACCGATTTTTCTTTCTCCTGTTCAAACATTGAGGACCGATGGACGGTTTCCTCCCACTTTCATCAGTGTTTTTGGTTGGGTGTTGCAGGAGCCGGGGATCGAACTCCGACCGACCTGAGTGTGGCTGTTTTGGGCTTCTGCTGCAGGACGAGTCTGAGGCCTCCTGCCAGTGTTCAGTGGTTTAGAAGCCGCCACAGTGCCTGAAGCCTTTGCACAGACCGGCTGCTGGACCATCCGGCTATGAATGACATTCACACAAATATCCATCTGCACATGAAAACTCAGGCGCTGATTTTCTGGAAGCTTTCCAGTCTACTGACCAATCACATGTGACCATGTAGACCACAGCATCTTCAGTTTGGGGTCCCACAGGGCTCATTTCTAGGGCCTCTGACTTTTTCATTGTATTTACAGCCTTTGGCAGCCGTCCTTAGAAGGCATGGAACAACCTTCCACTGTTATGCTGATTCAAGCAAAACAGAGGTGATTGTTTTTGGTCGTTTTTTGGTTGTGATCCCTCCTCTTTTGATTTGGGACCCCTGGCAGAGTATTTTAAACTTGTTGAAACTAACTTTGGTTTTAAGGTGGACTGATTTTAAATTGGACCTGCAAATTAGGGCTCTGTCAAGTCCAGTTTTTAGCATTTAAGGCGCTCAGCAAAGGTAAGACCTATTTTATCCAGACTGCATTTCGAAACAGTACTCCATGCTTTTACTTCATCTCGTTTGGATTACTGTAATACTCTCTTGTCTGCTGCTGCACGACTGCACATAACTCCCATCCTGGCTTCACTCTACTGGCTGCCTGCATATCTTAGAGTTTGTTTTTAAAGGCTTAAAAGGTCTTGCCCCCACCTTCATCCTTACTGCCCCCCCATGTTTCTCAGGTCAGCTGACGAGCTGCTAACCTGCCCCTGCACATCAGAGAGGTCCCTCCATTGTCCATTTATTAAAGCATGCATTAAAACTAGGGCTGCCACAAACGATTATTTTGATAGTCGACTAGTCAGATCATCATCCATTGGACCTACAGCTTATTGCACCAGCAGCATCTGCTCTTATATAACTCTCATTAGCTTACAGCTTTAAGTGTTTAAGGTGCTAACTAAAAATAAAGACAAGATGATAGTTTATTACATTTTAATGAAATCTGCAGATTGTTTCAGTGAAGTTTAATAAACTCCTTGCTATCTAAAATATAACAGGACACCGGAGTAAATTCTCCAGCATCTCACACTTCTGATGATCAGCTGTCTGCTTGATGTTTATTCAGCTGTGTAAAAACTATAACTTTAATCTCAGACAAACCGATTTACTCAGGAACAAATAAAATACTAAAGAAAGCCAAACAATAACATTTTAAGTTATCTAAGTGACTCATATATCATGTTTAACCTGAGTAGCGAAAGACGGCGGTGGGTTTGAAAAAGATTTGCTGGGAGTCCGGTGTTCTCACGGCTCTAGTTAGCCTAGCCCCCGGCTCGCTATCGAGCTAGTGGGTAACAGACGTCTCCGAAAACGTCGGAGCGCTTTTGAAAATATGCGGTGTCCTGATAAACTGAGCAGATATTTGAGGTTTACACAGCTACATTCTCGCCTGAAAATATGTTAAACGTTTATTTTGTGACCCAGAAAGAATAATAAGAGTAATATTAAAACTAACTAGCTACCGCCATTGTTGGAAACTGAGCTGGGCTGCGCTATGAATTCTGGGACACAGCTTCTTCTTCTTTGGTGTTTAACGGCAGCTGGCATCCTTGTACATGCAGTGCTGCCATCTTCTGTTTCAGTCCGTTATTACACTCTTAAATCCTGCTACTTATTCCTGCGTCTTTTGTGATCTTACAAAGCTTCAAACGACGCGTCGACTATTAAATCAGTCGTCGACGATTCTGATAGTCGACTAATCGTGGCAGCCCTAATTAAAACCCATTTTTATTCCTTGGCTTTTGACCCAGTGTGACTCTGACTTTCCTGCTTTAATTTAATCTAATGTGCTGATTTGATTGTTTGTGCTTACTGTTTGTCATGTCAGGTGTACGGCAGCTGGGAGTTTTCTGAAAGTGCTTAGAAATAAATTGCCTGCCAAGCTGAATTTCCACTTTTATCATCTTATTTCAAATCTGTAAACTATCTGCCTCGATATCTGCAGTCCAGGTGGGAAAAATAAGCCCAGAGAAATCAGGGGGCTGCGTTTCCTCACCGGTGATGATGAGAACAGAGGACGATGAGCTGCTGGAGAGGGTCACACTGACGTAGACACAGCAAGAACAGATAAACAGGAAGAGGACGCACTAAAATCCATAAAATCTGCAACAACAACACCTCCTCTCTGACCAGCCCCTCGCTCAGCTGCTGATGGCGGTCCTGGATCACGACCCACGTTGGCGAGCAGAACCAGGACCGCCCACACGCACAGCAGCACTTGTGTGTGTTCAGGATGTCAGGCCTGTGTGTTCTCTGTCAAAGGATCAGTAACATTTCTGAAACCACCCGGCTCCTCATCACAAACGCTGCTGTGACAGCAGGAAGTGCACAGGTGAGGCAGATTTCCTGCCCCCAGCACCATTTAGTGGCTCCGCAGGCTTTCACGGGCCGTGCGGTCACGCCGCTCTGACTTACCGGAACGCATCGAAATCAAAACTAGGCCTCGTTTTGCGTCACACCACACGCCGGCCTCTGATGGGACCGCCCGGTGCCGGCTGTGTGAGATGAGCTCGGGTTACCCCCCCCGGCCTGACCCGCCAGGACCAGAGCAGCATGAATTATAAACGAGGCAGAGAGGGAGTGTGGGCTTTTCACCACAGGGAGCGGCACGACAACAGGGACCTGTCATCGCCGCTGTGACACACACAACAGCAGTAATTACCGCCACGACTACCTGCTGGCTTCTCGCCCTGTAAACAAATAGTGCGGTAATTAGACGTGACGCTGACATCGCTGTCAGCAGACGGTGCTTTTACTGCAGAGAGCAGACGTTCAGGTTTTACTTTCTACATGGTTTTAAAAAGCCACGCTTTTAAAATCAGGAGGAGGAGCCACACTACAACAGGAAGTTGCAGGTCCTCTGATGTCCAGCAGAGGCAGCAGTGAGTCAGCCTCCACAGACTGCCATGTCTAACATGTTCACAGCCTGATGCTCAGGCTTCATGACACCTGTGCATGGCGAGAAATCACAGGTTTAAACGGTTTCTTTAGGTGGTCTAAGTGGTGCACAGCCACCAGGGGGCGCTGTTTTAGCTTCCTCAGGGCAGAAAAAGGTTTAAAGTATAAAAATGTTCATGCCAGTTCGTCCTTTCTCCTTTCTGTAATTACCCTGTGCAAACTTTACACTCACCACCAGGGGGCAGAGTTTTATGCCTCCCCATACTCTGACTTTAAAGACCTCCGTCACTGAAACACGTGCAGCGTGGCTCTGCATGCTGCATGGCACAAGACGGTAAAGAAGGTGTGTAGCCTCAGATGAAGGTGGGGCTTATCTCTGATTGGTCCCTGAGGGTGTTTCCATCACCGGGTCACGTTCTGCCCGAGGATAGAAATGAGGAGACTGGTTTCTTGTACTGATTCTGACGCACGCGCTGTGCAGACGTGTTTTATCAGCCGCTCAGGGAGACCCTCCGTCTGCAGCAGAGCCTGAAGTAACCGCGTCCACGTCTCCCCTCGCGTGTTGGAGCTCGTACTGGAGTATTTGATCACCTGTTGCTGCCTCGGTGTCACGTTACCTGTGTAACTGCCGACCGGGTCACCTGACCGCTCAGACAGGTAACAGGTAAGTGAGGAGGTGTTTCTATAAATAGAGTCTGTCTGCTGCTGTCAGTCAATGGCAACAGAAACAGAAAGCAGCTTCCAGTAACCAAAACCTGACGCACGATAAGAAGCTGAGGTTGGAGCCTCCACGTGTCGCGCATCAGCTGCTCGTCTGTGTCAAACGTCCCGTGGAGGCGTGTCATAACCAACACAAACTGTATATCAAAGATGGAAGGACACATCCTGACATCGGGCTTTGTGTTGGTATTTGTTTGTTGCCATGCTGGTTTTTCTGAACACTCTTTTTTTCCAGTTTCTTTCTACTGTTGCATCTCGATGATGTCACAGAGAGGGGCAGCCAATCACAAGAAAGGGGGACAGGGTCGACCTGAAAGGCTGCATAAAACAAAGCAGAGCTGCTCTGCTCGTCCGAGGATGGAAAGGGCCACTTTGAAGCTGTTGCTGTGATTGCTCGTGAGCACACGTCTCAGTGATGTAATCTGAACCGTTTAATCTCAATAAAGGTTTTATAAATAAAGTTTAATCTCTGTGCTATAAATGGAAACCTGTGCCTGTGTGGGGCCGGTTTGCTCTGCGTGTGCAAAACTGAGAATAACCACAGAGCGAGCAGCCTCGTCTGTCGCCGAGCGAACACCAGTAATCACATGTCGCCGCCACAGGTGAGGTCCCGCAGGTGACTTGGTCCTGCGAACATTCGCTCCACTGTCCAGCAGGGGGCGAGTCTCTGAGAAGATGAGGATCGTGACTTTGCAGAGGTCAGAGGTCGGGTCAGGTTTTGCAGTCGTGTGACCACAGTCCACGTTAGACATGATGCTGCGGGCTCAGGGGAGTAAGAGCCCATCTGGGCCCTGATTGGTCAGTCAGTGGCTGCTGGGGGTCACAAAGAGGTTCCCGTAGTTTTCCTGGAAGACGCCAACTTGTTTTCAAATGCTCGCCGTTTTCTTTGAGCATTAGTGAAACCATGGAAACGAAGACCGTTTCCTGTTTCTGGCGCACTTTTTCAACTTTGGCCAATCCTTCCTGCAAAGCTTTAAATAGAAATCCATCCTGTTACGTCACAACATGCACGTTTAAGAATATCCTCTCTCTGTGACATCACAGAGATCCTACGGTGGAAAAAAACGAGTGTTCAGCCCGGGCTCTCAGCTGTCGGGCACTTTGGTGTGAAGGTACAGCACCGGTTAGCAGACAAACAGCAGATACACCTGAGAGCAGAGCAGTAAAAACACCTGCTGGAGCAAACAGGAGCCTAACGAGTGCAATCTGCCACTGATTTAACGCCACACACAGCTGAGGTGGTCCAGCAGCTTAACACACAACTAAACCAGCTTCTTCACAGCCACAAAAACACGAGAAGCTAAAGAGAAAGAGCAGACGGCGACAGGCGAGTTCAGTTCGATACAACCTGAGAGGAGGCATCAGGCGGTCCTGCAGGGATGAAGAGGAGAGACGCACTGACAGGCAGAGCGAGGAGGGAGGCACTAAGCTGCTGCTGCCGCTGCTTTAAAATAACCCAGGAGATAAATCTGATCTGAGAGCAGCATCACGCCGCCCTGCGCTGCAGGACGGGCCGAGTGGCCGATCCTGGGCCGGCTCGCCCGGGAACCGCTGCTCAGGCATCCTTTTGTGATCACCTGGAGATGAATGGAGCCGCCGGCCCCACTCCAACATCCCAGAATACTCTTCATTAACACTTCAAGGCCCGGCCGCTGCTGCATTATGGATCCAATTTTTAAAAAAAAGAAAAACAGGAAGCCAGGCCGCATATTAATTTGTCCAAACATGCACTGAGCGTGCTCCTCTTTGTCTTCATTGAAACCCCAGTCCCGCCGCCGCTAATTAGATGATGAGATGTCGTCAAATAATCAGCTTCTCTTGCTTTTGTCGTTTCTACGCTGTGAGCAGCTTGGCAACCGGAGCGATGTCATTTTATCAAAAGTCAGATTTAAAATATATATCTGCAAACACACTTTCAGATCACGTGACTCCCTGCAGCTGTCACATGATCTCCTGATGAAGGGACACAAAAAAACATAATAATGCAAACTTCAAATTATTGTGCATCAGGCTGCAAACATGTTTATGGGGACTGACTCACTGCTGCCTCTGCTGCACATCAGAGGAACTGCAGTATGTGCGCCGTTCATTTAAACTTTAAGTCATCGGCAGTATTCCGTCCTCCAGAGCCGATTTATCAGCCTGGAACGTCCCGTCACGCAGAACAGATCTGCTCTGACGAGGCTTGTGGCGTTTGACGCGTTCCGTCCTGCGAGCGCTCCTGACGTCCTCCCCGCTGCTGCGCTTACATAAGCAGACAGACCTGAAACCTGGAAGAGGCTTAAAAGATCAGCGCCTCCTGCTGCGGCCGGATCATCGACCTGCTCGCTCAGCAGATTACTGCCAGCGCTGAGCTCCTCCACCGCTCACGTCTTCCTCTGCTTCTAGCAGCAGCTCTCAAACTAACAGCTGATCAAAGTCCTCTACAGAAACAGTAAAACACTTATATGGTAAATGGCCTGCATTTGTATAGCGCGTTTCTAGTCCATAGGACCCCAAAGCGCTTCACACTACATTCAGTCATTCACCCATTCACACACTGGTGATGGCAGCTACATTGTAGCCACAGCCACCCTGGGGCGCACTGACAGAGGCGAGGCTGCCAGACACTGGTGCCACCGGGCCCTCTGACCACCACCACCAGTAGGCAAACACAGGGTTAGTATCTTGCCCAAGGATATTTGGTAAGCAGCCAGGAGGCAGCCTGGGATCGAACCACCGACCTGAGCTACAGCCACCCCACCACCCCATATATGAATAAATAAATCTGTTTAAGAAACAGAAGCACGTAGAAACAATGCTGCTTTGTGCTTGAATAGTCCCTCTGGTGGTTCCAACGTGTGGCCTGCAGCCCCCCAGTG